>NW_005178383.1:1949-12279 GCF_000341285.1 Galdieria sulphuraria
CTTGACGACAGGATAATAGTACACTCCACTGTTTCACTTTTTGTCTAAGACATTCTACAGGGAGCAACAAGTTAAATGACTTTTCCAAAGAATAATCTTCTAAAGAGAACAATAAGTTACAAAGTACAACACTAGAAGACTCGGTCAGTTCCCCAGTCGCCCAACGAGTGTGTTCAACCTTTTCACAAGCTTGAATCAATAGATACCTTCCGTCTTGTGACAAAACCAAATTGATTACTTTCAAGTGGGGTTCCAGCCACTTCAAATTGGCACAATGAGGTAGTACATCTGAATTATCTTTTGAAGGCAATGACCAAAACGAAACCCAACTTTCACCCGCTACGACCAAATGATTACTTGACAGCTTCAGGTGTGATACTTGAAAGACTTTTAATTTACGTCTAACGCTACTCTCTTCCACGTTGGATTCTTCCCAAAGTTCTTTGGGTATGAAAAGAATAGACTCTGAAGGAATACAAAAAGTGGACAGAGGTCTTTGGTCACTTGTCTTGGAAGAGTCTTCAAGTCTCTCAATTATTTGTGCAGCAGACTTTGAAAACTGATACTTCAAGTCTTTATCTTGTAGACATTTGGATATGATCTCTTGTAGGCAATATTTTCGTTCTTCTAAGCGTTCCAATAGCAATTCCCTACTCGAGAAACAATTTTGCATCAACAATTCCACAAAACGAATTCTTTATTGTACTATAGTTGTTGGTCTCTTTGCTTTAAATGGTGTATTGTATTTCTTCAGTGGAGCTCTTGGACGCATATGAGGTAAAGCAAACTTGATCTTACTGTCATGGAATTGGGTGACCTTCGAACGCCTACAATCTTTTGCTGCAACTGGCATAGCTTTAAGTACCCAAATGGAACTCCAACGGGCACGATGACGACCACTCATATCCTTGTACATTTGTTCTACAGCACCGTTCACTGTCACGTCCCGATACTCTCTATACATATTGATAGTATCTGACCTCGATTTGTATCTTATCCAAATTCCGTAATTCTTGACTTGAGTAGACTTTTTCTCAAATATTTCACTGATGTTCAAAATTTCACCCGAAGATTTCTTTACTCGTTTAAGTTTACGTAAAAAGTACCAGAAACGAGACTTGGCGTTGACGACGTTGGGCGCGAAGATCTTAAGGCGGTAAATAGGCGGTTCAGGTTCCTCTTGAGTCGGTATTTTTCTTCCAACAACGCTATATTGGTGAAGCCAAGCTTTCTATTAAAAAATTTAGAAAAATTTCTTATGGCGTTAAAAGTCATACTACCATTGTGACAAAAGGGATAGAGTGAATAACAACTTTTCCTAAAGTCGTCGACGACGCTTTCCAAGTGCAATTTTTCAATGGGAAAATTGGAAGAGCTTAGTTATCCCAATTGCTTCTTCACCGTTTTGAATCTTCTAGTTTTGGTACAAAAATGCTGAGTTTTTATAAAGAAACAAAAGCTGATGTGTTTCTGATCAATGGAATACGTTGAATGTATTATTCTCAAGATAACTAACCGAAGAGGGATTGGAGTCTGCAAAAGTTGGTTTCGTATAGTGACCTTTTTGTTCCTCTTGTATGCTAAATTAACTTATCAGCCAGTTCAATAAAAGTTACAATAGATAGTCGATGTAGTGATAGCTGTTTTGAAATAATGCAAGTTGTGAAAATATGTTTTTCAGAGGTGGCACTTTTGAAACAACTCTTCATGTAATACCAACTCACTACAATGAGAATTCTTCAACGATCCAATGAGACAGAGCACTTTGAATTGGCAAGTTTCAACCGACAAAAGTGTTGACTTGGTTGTTGTATTTCAGCTTCCACTCACGGAGAGCCTTGAAGCAATTATTACCGTCGACAAGTGGCGCTGTTATTCTATTCTCTTCAATGAGTTCTTGTAGAAAAGTCCTCTTCTGTGCTATGTAAAAGTTAGTTTCTAGAATCATACACAGTTTACTTGGCTGTGGTTTCTACCCAGCTGTTTACAGAATACAATCAATAAGAGCCAAAACGCATATACTGACTACTGCTTTGGAAAGATGCATTTCCTCACTTGAATATGGAAGTCAGTTAGACTTCAAACCCTATTAGAAACAAGTGTAATTGGTAGAGGACCCAAGTTAAAAAGAGAAAGAGAGAAAGAGAAAGAGAGAATAGTCGACCGAATAGCGTTTATTAGTATTTATCATTGAATATAACAAGTGATGCTATGGAATATTAACAAATGAAACAAGTTTAAAGCTCGAATATCTATCAAAGCGTCCATCAGTTGAGGTCTTTCATTCTTTTTAGATGTCAGATGTTTTACTCTTGTTTTTATGATAATGAAAACAAGTCTCAAGACAAACTTGGCTCCCTTCAAGAACTTTCTTAATAGAATGATTCGATTTTGTTACAAAACCCCCTGAAAATGTTCAAATACTCCATCAGCTAGGACGTTCTCAAATCAGTAGCGACCTAGAGTACATCTCATCTAAAAGATGACTATTCATCAAATCCTAGCATGCTTATTACATATTGTAGAAAAGTTTTTAGTATATTGTGACAAAATTTCTATTCAAAAAAATAGTTTACTCATATTGTAAACTTTCGACTGGCCTTTAGTAGCGCTCAAGTTTCTTTTCAATGGACATTGTATACAATTTCTTTCTCAAATGATATATTAAGAAATGCTTTGGTTATATAATGAAATTGTAACGTTTATTTGTATAGAAAGATTATTTTATTCAAATGACAAGTTTCATTGTTTCTCACACTGGAATCTTTTCTTTGCAATTACTTGCAACAAATAATGTCCATTTGTATAGATAGTCTACAAGAATTATTTCATGAACACCACAAGAAAACAGAGTGTTTTTAGTTCAAAATGATTCACTCTTATTTTGCATTTTCGAGAAATTCTGACAAGTTTACAAGGTCAATAAATGAAAACTTGAAAATCGAAAACAAACGAACGCTATTACCACCAACACTAAATTCTTATACTTTAACAGAATTCGGTTCCAATAAGTCTACATTTTATACTGCAAAGTTGAGTTCTACCGATACTAACAATCTTCGCTTGCTTTTAGTATCACTTGGGAATAGAAAGCACATTCCTTCTAGTAGTTTTGTTTTCTTCTCACGACAATCCTATGAGATAGGTTACTTACTGTCTCAGTAGCTTTCTACATTTTTCAAAGTAAAGGTTTTTCTTTCGATAGTCTCATGAGATATTCCTCTTCGTAAAAGGAATCAGAACTTGCACTAGCAAGTCTCTTCTTTCAGCAAAGTACTTCGATAACCAAGAAGAAACCTTTAGCTTTTGCCTCTGTAAAGGTACCGTGTTTACAAGATATCAATCTCAATTTCCCGTCGATAGCAACCAGCTACGGATTGATATCTGAAATAGGACTCTCAGTAGTTATATTTCCACCTAAACAAGAAACACTTCTAATTTGACTTACAAAACGTTCGAAATTGGAGCTGATTTTCTTCCAATTGTTGAATACGATCCAATGATGTACTTAAGGATACGGCAGCTTCAATGGACCATCCATTTTCGACTTTGTATCATCTACAAGAAGCAATTCTTGTGCATCATTTAAAAAAATAAGACAATTCCATCTTTTATGATGTTATAATATCTCACTTTTGAATATTTGACTTTGATAGGTTCCATTACATACTTTACTTTCATCTTGATATCGATTCCGATCTGTTAGGAACAGCTGGTGTCTTGCGTATGTATATTGACAAGTTACAATATGGTTGTTGCTGAGATATCCACACTCGAAGTTTTCTTCTTCTTTTTAGGAAAATGAGCTGTAGTGCATCTTCAGGAATAGGAATACTTTCTTTTATGCAGAAAGTTTCTTTTGCTTGGACATAACTCCAAAAGGCGTCGAAAATAAACAAAAATTGCCATCAAAACAAGACTTTATTTGTTTGATACCTAACACTTGTTTGGAAAAATTTGTTTTTCTCCAAACATAGACTTTAGGATTCCCAGAATACAATAATCACATTGTGAACCGTTGTATTGGACATGTAACTTTTGAGTAGGATGCCATTCACCTTTATACGACTTGCAACTCCTTCCACTGTTACTACATAACAGGCATCTACCATAGCTTAAGTTAAAAAAAGCGTTGATTGTATAACTATCAAGTTCTTGTGACAGGGGTTGAACAGTCCATATCCACACTGTACAGGCTCCACAGCCACATGAAGCAAGAAGCTTCTTTGTAGTTGTTCTTTATTCAGATTCATCTACAAAGATGGTGGCAATTTCTTCAGATAAGCTTGAGCTTCTTTTACTGTTTGCAAGCTAGCTTTGTACCAGCTAATTTACAGCCTTCTATTAAATAGTTTATCAATAACTTTTCAGGTTCCTCTATATAGATTGGTATTTCAATGTTAAAGCAGAAGACCTTGTCAAAGTCATTCTTCTCTCGAAGCGTAACTAACATTGGCATTCGAGCATATTGGTAAGATATCTCAAGTTACTAAGCACGTAATGACTTTGCAGTGAGATAAAAACAAAAATTACATGTCTTTATTAGGACTACGACTTCTATAAGGCTTCCATCATCTTCTACAGGGAAATCATGGGCATACCACAAACTAGTCCATAAAAGCTACTTTGCTAAAAACTGTCGTATTCCTAACATAATTCGCAATCTTAGTGAAGGACTATCGATACCACAATCGGAAAGAAAATCTGTCGTAACGCCATCAAAATCTCTTACTCCTATGAAGGACAGCTTAGGCAAAGAATAGGCAACATCCTCTTCAGAAAGACCACAACGGTCTCTTAGGAAAGTATTCCAATCAAATGACGAAGACAAAGAACTCGATGCTGCGACACTTCGTTCCACTTGCATAGCAGTTTGAAGCTCTTCCATTTGCATCCTATTCTCCTCATTTGTTCTCGGTCTTATATTTCGAGTCACTCTTGAAGTAACATTTGATTGCTCCGTTTCCAAAGATGAAACATATTCATTGGACATCGACTCAAAGAGAGTTTTACACCATACTGAAAAGTCTTTAGAAAACTCTCCTCGGTTTGCTTCCCCAATTTTCCTCAATGTTTCGACATTATCTCTTCCCAAATACATTTCAAGGTTCCTTTGAGAAACAATTACCAATTGCAGACATGATCGACTACTTTCATTCAAAGTTGATCCCGAAGAATGTTGAGTCACCAAACCACTTGCATCTTCAACAATATTATGTTCTTCGGTAGAGAAACCTACAGATCGATCATATCTAGTACATACTACCACAAACTGAAAACGAAGTTGAACAGATGAAAAAGATTCGTCATTCAAAACGGAAACAACTCCCTTAAAAAATTTTTTGGCTTCTTCCTCAATATTTGTTTTCGAAAATTCAGTTTTGTGATAAAATTTGAATGAAAATCCAACAACATAACGTGTTTGTCCATTATGGAATACAACATATGCATCAGGACCACTCGAATCGCCATCTTTCGGAACAAAAATACCACAACGTTGTAAATAATCTCCATAATGAACAGAAAATGAACCAGAGACATTTCTCAAGATGGGTATATCATAAGATTTTGTTGATTCCATAGAATAAGAAACATTGTCCTGTTCAATAAAAGAACCCTGGAAAATTCCTGGAATAGCAGAATGCACAATAGGCGAGGAATTAGAATGAAGAAAAGTTAATAAGCGAAAACGAAAGATCTTCATAAATACAAATTCAAAGAAGACTCCTTTTGCTGTTGAAGTGTCGGGAATATAACTAAACGGAGATAAAGGAAAAAGTTCAGTAGCCTCACGGAAAAATTTATAGTTGCTATGAGCTCGCAATATAAACTCACAACAACCAATCTCGAATTCCTCGCCCAAAACTTCAGAGTAAAACCCAAAAGTTGCAACCAAATCCATCAAATAAGTTCTCGTTCCACATAGAGCAATTGCAAAGTTGATTGGAAAAACTGTCCCGAGCTGATAATTGAAAAGAACAAATTGATATCGAAGAAGGGTTGCAGAATCTAATATCTCCGGAACAATAAACGTTGTTGTCTTTCGTACTACAGAGTGAAAAATATCATCTAACACACTTTCCATATTGTCATCGTTGATAACAGGTTGCGACAAGTCTGCAGCTTTCTCTGCTAGGGCTACTAAAGTATTCTTTAAAATCAACGGAATACCTCCTGTCTTCTTTTTTAATAATTCTGCGAATCGATGTTGCAAGCCATCTGAGGGCAATAACCAGTCCTTCAAGGTCTTTCCACTATAAATTGCCAGCTCAAGATATTCATTAATATCGTTGAGGTTAAAAGGATTCAATCGCAACATATCGAGGCTCATGCTACTGGAGCGAGCATCAGACATACGGGCTGAGATTTGAGATGTCCTGCCTGCCAAATAGACAATTACCTTCCCTGTAATCAACAAATCACGTAAAATACGGAAGAAATTCCGGAAAGGTACATATTCTGGATCGGGCTCGACGAACTGTTTCGTGGTAAGTTCACTATAGTATTTGGTGAGGTCACTCAGGTGGCTAAGTTCGTCTATCATCAAAAATAAATATTGTTTCTGAAACTGTTCGAGAAGATACTGGAAAAATAAAGAAACACTAGGTTGCTTCATCGCTGCGTCCGTGAATTCTACAATTTCTCGGGCACTCATACCATTACACTCGGCTGTAGCCATAGCTATGTTATACATCAAAGCCTCTAGAAAACTTGGAAAAGGAGCACCAGAAAAGCTCTCTCCTAGTTCTAAGATAACTGACAAAGTGTTTTCCGCAAAGTGTTTCCAAGGCACTTTCAACTCACTCGGTTGGGGGTTATCGTTTGAACTGTGTAGTTGTTGAAAAGTCTGTGCATTGGAACACTCACGCTCTGCAAAAATATTCAAATAGGCCAAAAAGTTTTGGCCTACAAATGTTTTGCCGGCTCCATAAATATGCGGCGCAAAACAGCAAGCCGGGCGATTGAACGAAGGCCCACCGTACGCCTTCTCCGAGAACTGAAAAAGAAACGTCTGTATAATTGTCCTGACGTCCTCTTCCCTGTCAATTTGTGGTTCTTTTAAGCGGTATATTGTTTGCATTATTCAAAGACTGATACAACTCGAAACTTTCAACAACGAATGACCTAAACACAAATTGTAAATTGGACAAATTGATAATGTTTTTCAAGAGTTTCCAGGGCGGCTATACAGTTACTTTGGATATCGTTAAGTTGGTTTATGACACTTTAGCCACTTCAAACCTATCGAGGGTTTAAAGTTATAAAAATGAAATTTCGGAATCTAAACCTCTCTTTGAACATATTTCAAGCTTTGAATTGTTTCTATTGTAACAGTCCCACCTTTTCCTTTGAGACGTTGAGCTCCACTTGGCTTGTATTGTCTTTTTGGATTGTCCAATATTGAATACCTCTGTTACTTTTATATATTCCATTCAAGAGATATCGTTGTTTAAACTCTGGTATTCCGTGGAAATTCGCTGTTTGTGTTTCGAGGAGATAACCAAGGCAACGGATTCCAAACAACTCAAGGTCGTGAACCTTTCATCTCTCTCGTAAATCAGCAGATTTTTATTGAGTGTCGTTTTAGAATATTTTTCGTGCATATCTGCAGTCAGAATCTTGGTCCTTTAGGCTCTTGTCGATATCAGCCCTTGGGTTCACATTTTCAAGATAGTTTGTAGGAACCTTAACTAGATTCTTAGTCGAATCCTATTCCTTTTATTTTTGGGCACTTTAGTTATGTCCGTTTTCATTTAGGAAGATACTCTTTTTAAAGAGACGAATTGTAGGTTTGTGATCAGATTTGGAACATAAAAGACATTTCTCAGAATAGCATGCAAAAGAAATCCAGGGACTAGTTCTACCCATCTGTCATAGTTGTCTTTATTATTTGCCTTTGAATTGCTCCTTTAAAAGGGTCATATTATTAGATAATTAGGACGCTCGTTAATAAGTTGACGGAGCGTTTAAAGAAGATTCTGACCAGAGATAGATTGCTCCTTGCTATGATTGATTTTCCTAGACATTGTTGTTTTGATACACCTTGTAGATAGGTATTTATATAGTTTGTCTCAATGTCTCATATCTATTCCCTTATAGATGATCGTTAATTCATTTATCACGAATTCTACCAAAAGAAAAATTTCAATAGTCATCTTACCCAGTCGTTTTGTTGTATCGTTTTACATAAATGATAAAAGTTTCTACCGAAAAAGCAAGGTGATGCTGACTATAGGAGTATTTTAGCTGTTAAAGAGACATTTCCAAAAAATGGACAAATAACAAAAAGGTTAAAAAGTGTACAAACTTTTGGTTTATAAGAGTACCAAAAATCAGTAAAGTCTCTATGCCCAAAAAAAACTATTATAACAGAAAGGAGTTTACATTTCAGTGTTTCTCATCATAGCAGAAACATCTGAGCAATCCTTTTACAATTCTTTTTATAGATGATTTTAAAACATTCCCATTTAGCAAACTCTTGCAAAAAAAGATAACATTGCTAAAGCAAGATTGCAATCGTACACATAGCGTTGTTCAAATCGGCATACAGTCTCATTCTTTTTAATACTGTATAATTAGGTAAGATTGCCGATGGACATTTACCTTGTTATGATGACAAGTGGTGGGTTCTTCGAATGGATAATTTTAAAACAAAAAATTAGGAAACAATGGAACTTAAGCTCTTGTAATAGAAAGACTGCTCTGCTTCTTCTTCTTTTTTTGGAAACTAGAAACATAAATTATCCAACAGTGCTATTAACGAATACTCTTACAACTTTTCACTGTTGGCTTTCATTTGAAGAGAACTATAGGGTTGAATCTGGAAAGGGAC
This sequence comes from Galdieria sulphuraria, assembly GCF_000341285.1. Lineage (NCBI taxonomy): Eukaryota > Rhodophyta > Bangiophyceae > Galdieriales > Galdieriaceae > Galdieria > Galdieria sulphuraria. The sequence goes on from NW_005178383.1 coordinate 10,783, forward strand.
GATCTTTGCAACTTTCAATCTTTGAGCAACCGTTTGAGATACTCTCTCTATGAGCTCCTTGACTTTAACAGTACTCTAAACTTTACCCCGTAAATTGTGTCCCTATTTGTATGTTTTCTAATACTCAATGACTCGATATAATCCTTGGCACTTGTGTGTAGACCCAGTCAATGAATGGCAAAGTTTGAGGTTATAACTTTTTGTGTTTGTTAACTATCCAAATATTGCATATATCAAAATATACCGGAGTAGCCATAGTAAAAACTCAATCTAACATTCCCTGAGGAGAGTAGTAGTCACAAGAAAGTTTCTGGATGACTCAAAGTCAGGTACGTTTGAGTGTAGAGCCAATGACTCAAAATGAAGCATTCCTATGTGGACAACATACTGCAATGGAATTATACAATATCTTGCAACAATGTCAATGTGATAAGAATACATAACTAACTACCTATTTGAATATGTGATAGTAATCTTTTGCAACAATACTATCTGCCAGGGCATTCCACATCTCAGCAAAGTTCCTTCCAAACAACATTTTCCAGGTACTAGAAACATACCTTTTGTCTAAATCATTGCGAAAGATAACTGTTTGAAAACGATTGATGGTGCAGGATCTACCAAAACTTTTCAATCTGACTACATTTCTTTCTCCTTTACTATTTGTCAAATAGCCACTCCTCTAAAGGGTTCAACGTATTACAAACTTACAATTCCAACCAAAAGATTCTAGTAAAATATTTCTTATTCTGTTAATATGAAAACCAAGCAGCTTTCGATCGATTCAACCAAGTTCCATCATCATTACATCTTTGAAGTTTGCACAACAATCTACAACCTTTTGTCCGCCAACTTGTGGTTCTATCAAACCTAATCTAGTTGAAGACTCATTCTACCTTTCAGAAAGGTAAAGTTTATGCTTGGTTATGGAAACTTGGGTGCTCACCCAATCACATCGGGTCTCTGGCTGATGAAGGTTTGTTTTAGAACCTTCACAGTTTCCAAAGTTGAGAAGTAAGATACCATAGTTTAAGCCTTGCATTTTATTTTGAATAAAAAGTTTTTTGTTGTATAACTTTCGATTGCTCAAATTGAGTCATTATCAACGTGTCTCAAGCTTCCATAGCGATTTATTTTGGTAACAAACTGATCCAACAGTCTTTTGAAGTCATCCATTGTGAGACTATGCTGAAAAATCGAAACATTTTAGAAACGTTTCAATTTCAACAAATATTCCATTCATACGTAGAGGAGAAGAAAGAATGTGAGATTCTAAAACAATTGGAACAAAGACAAAGCTCTTTCTGGTGTCATATAGAGTTTTCTGTTTCTCCAATACGGACTTTTTCATGACTTGAGAGCCTTTCCCAACAAAGTTTTCTACAATTGCTTCAAAATAGCCAATCTATTGTCATAGACACCAAAAATGACTCAACTTATTGAATACAATTGTCGTATGTTTAGTATTGATAATATTCAGAATGTATTATGCAAAAC
>NW_005178382.1:0-11980 GCF_000341285.1 Galdieria sulphuraria
CTCAATATTACTTGTGTTTTTCCAAACTCGTTACTCTCAAGGGTACTTGTCCATTTTTAAGGAGTCATTTCAAACAATATTGAGGTGGAACCTAAACATATTACAAACTGTGATTTTGCTGAATTGAAACGTATTTTTTTGTTATGGTTATTCAAAACAAGTACTTTTGAAAAGAGTTAAAAAAAATAACCATTTTTTGTCATTCTTCTCTTCTTTTGCATAGAATGTGTCTTTAAAGCATTGGCTCTTAATATTTTGTTATCACTGTGGAAATCAAAGTTAACTTTCTTGGAATGATCTTTTACTGTTTTAAATGGCTTTATTGATTTTTACACACACTATCCTCACAATTTCCAATTGACCGCTCTTTCCAAATTGGCCCTTTTCTTTTCATAATGGTAATTTCCAAATCAAAATCGCCTTTGGATTGGCCCCTCTTCAATTTCCTCACACCCCTTTTCCCACCCATTTTTCCCCCATGGCAATTTCCCCACTCTCTCCCATTTCCAATTTACCCATTCTTCCCCGCATCCATAATGGTAATTTCCAAATCAAAATCGCCTTTGGGTTGGCCCCTCTTCAATTTCCTCACACCCCTTACCCCACCCATTTCCCCCCATCGCAATTTCCACTACTCTCTCCCATTTCCAATTTACCCACTCTTTCCCACCACACCCACAATGGCAATTTTCAAATCAAAATTGCGCGGGCCCATTCACAATCGGCCACTCTTTCCAAATTGCCCACCTTCTCCCATCAGCAGAAAAAATCACTAAAAAGTGTGTATATTGGTGCTCAACATACTATGCAGAATCACACCCAATGGAAACAACAAAATCTTCATTTTACAGTATACCAATATGATTCAACACTAGGTCAATTCTGGAAACAACAGACTCAAACGAGTTTCGGTCAACGATCTGTTTAGTATCAAAAGTTATTTACAACTACGAGAGAGAATTTGGGGATTTTCTCCCATTATGACTCTTGTCAAGCAAACTATCAACTAGATTGTCCTCTGTGTATTTAGATGAAAGAATACTAGTACTCGTTGGTATTTCGTCCGCCAACTCTACTTGGGTAAATTCTTCCAATAAATCCATACAATCGTGAAGCAATCGGTATTAAATAGACTATCGAGGATATATAAATACTATATGAACCAAAGTCTAGGATATAACGACTGTTCTTATGGGACAGAGAGTTTTATAGTGCCATGATAAAGGACCTTGATGAGCTATAAGGCTCATGATGGACAGAAACCCCAGTTTGTTTCAAACAACCCATTTCATTCTATTAGCACTGTCCAATCCAGTCCGTATTCATCTTGAGAATGCAAAATGAAACTACTCCTATTTATATCACTTACCTTGTATATATCTTTTTCTATGGTACAACTTGTCTTTGACTCGCAAATCAACAACCTGTCTAAAGTGAATTCTTAAAGCACTTTTTTAAATAGAGTTGTCCTGCTACTATTCATCAAATACTGGAATCAGTCAATTTCACAAACCCAAGTGCAATTATTTGTCACTTGATAAATAAATAGGCTAGTATAACACAAAACAATCAATCATTCAATCAATGAATCAACACAAACCAAACTAAATTCTTCATCCATAAAGATAACAAAGAGTCTGCTGTGAAAGGCAACCTGTACTAGTAAAAGCGGTACCAGGTTATCAACTTGATTTTGTAATAACGTAATATAACAAAGATAAGAGACAACTTTTTTTCACGAAAGGAAGTAAACGGACATAACTATATGTCTCAGCATGACTTGAAGTACTAACAATCAAAGGTTATGATCAAAGTACTTCTTCGTCAATCTTTTCAAGTTATCATGTGGATTCAAATCTTTCAAACAACATAAAACCGAACTTTTGCGTTCTTCTATCTAAATAGGAATGATCTCTAAAGTTGCCAAGCATACAGTTCCGTCCAATTCAGTCGAATTGTCTCATATGTATATGATTCTGTAGTTAACTGCGACAGCATGCATGTCCCAATATCAAATCAATCTTTGATGGAACAGATTGATGACAACTGAGTTCTATAAAAACTATACAATTCATAGCCATAAACTTGATAGTCTCAACGATACCAAGGCTTTTATGAAACCAAGTTACATGATTTGCTGTGTGATAAACAGTGAAAAAAAAGTTAAGGGTAAATTCAAATAGCATATAATAGGTACTCTTCAAATACAGTATTCAAAACAAGAATATGAATTCATATGAACAAGGTCAAGTCGTTCTATTTGACACCAAGTTCAATACAAAAGTAGCCAAGATAGATTGAAGCCCCTCTCTCGACAACTCCAAATTGAGCTTGTAACTAGGCATAACTGATATGATAAATACCAAACGTACTCTATTTATGACCAACTCGTGCGATTCTATAGATAAGGCGTAGTGAACAAGAGAATAAATGGTGCTTCAAGAAACCATAAACTATTCTCAATTCAACGACATTGATCTGACTCTCTCAAGCAAAGCACTCAGCTTATTCTCTTTCTTAATAGTTGATTGCTCTATTTTGTAAAATTACTTGTTTCCACTCAATACAGTTTAAACTCGGTTCAACATAGCCGAAACTATGATCATGAAATCAGCTGAATTCAAATTGATTCCTGGACACTAGCTCATATCCCTATTGTCTCTAGTCTTGTGGATTAGATAGAAAAATGTATCCCTTCCACAAATGAGAAACGTATTGAGTTTTTAATATAGGCAAAGCGAGTGGTCGTAAAACACCATTCACAATTCTAAATAAATGACGAACTATAGAAGAAATACTATGTTCACGACTCTTCGAGAACAATGCTGTAGTGAGAAGGGTTGTCCTATCTCTTCTAAGAGTTGCTGTTATTGTTGTCGTCAAATGTGCAAATCATATAGTAAATTCTGCTTTTGTAACCATTTCTGCCAGTTTATACCGAGACCTCAATAATTTTTGCAATGAAATAAATACAAGCAACTTCTTTGCGGTCAAGTTGTTGATTGACATAAGATAGATTGATTAGGTCGAACTCGAAACCATTCGTCGAGTATGATGAGGAGTGATATCCTTCTTCATGGAATACTAGTGTCGAGATCGAGTTGAATCATAAACTTGATATTGTTCTTCCTATAAATGTTGTTGTCTACACTTTCCAAACCAGTAAAGAAAGTTACAGCTATATAGAGAATAATATCTACAGAAATGCAAATAATGATTCTGCAAGTAAGATTGTATATGCCTTGCTTTATTCTAAACTTTACCTTTTCGAATAGAAATTTGATTGTATTCTATCAGTGAGGATTGTATGATATTCATTTTAGATATAAAAAAAGGGAAGAAGAAGAATAAAGTGAGTGTGAAAAAAATAAAAAATGCCTAAAGTAATCAGGTCTTTGAAGCTTTGGACAATTTATAACGATTAGGGATGCCATGAAATACACAAACATTAAACATATTGTTTCAACAGCCTACTTTTTATCTTATGGTGTTCAAATACAGGTCATGCATATCAGTAGAATGGATAAACAAAACAAAATGCCATAAACGCTCTACTATTACCAGTATGAGATACTACTAGGGAATACTTTTTCTATTAATGACGACAAGAGTATCGTCGATGTTTCTAGAGAGAATCAAAGTCAAGACTTTTGGCTCATAACACTATCTCTGTAGTCTATTAAACTAGAAAGCCATTTTTTTCTTTTTTCACTTTATATCTTTCATCATATATTTTCTTCCAAAGCAAATTGGTGTATTTTTTGTTTAGCGAGTTGTATAAAAGTTGAAATGAAAAGAATCATTTTCTTCATCTTGTACTATATAACATATAAACATGAAAAAAGAGATTCAATAGCTTGTATCAGCAAGGTTACTTTGCTTCATTTTGCAGCTCCTTTGTGACCAATCGTCTGCAATCTAGTTGAGTCTTCTTCTAAATCAAATGATTCTGTACTATATGAATAGTATAGTTTATCGATGTGATACTTCATTTCAATTAAAGTTCAGTTTTTAGTGTTCAGTAATTGCAACTTTCTTGAAAAGACAAGATAACAAGATGATGACTACTCTCCGACCAGTCAATAGAAACAAGCAATAGACTGTTAGCACAATACCTTTATCAAAAAAATAATGATTCTATGACGCAAGTTGAGCTTGGTGCCAAAGCAGTAAAGCGAGAACGTTCTCACCAATACTGATAGGAATCAGTGAATTCAAACAAAGCCTTATTGAATTCCGTACAGATACAAGAGTTGTAGAAGCTGATTAATCTATGCTCATCAATAGTAACATGTTCTCAATATTCCAGAAACACATTGTCATTCTATATGAAAGTCAATCCACAAATGTACCTTAACTGAATTATGGACAACGGCTTACCCTAATATTGCAAACAGCATACAAATATCAAGGAAAAATTGATGCTTTGCTACAATTCGGATTCTCACCTAGTGATTCTCGAATGAATTCATCTTCGACTTGATTCTAAGTGATCCAAATAATAGTCTGTAAATCATCCTTTTAGATTACAGACTAAATTATTTTTGTCAATTCAAGATAATCTTGGACGATTCGACGCTGAATCAAGCATACAGGGTACCTAAAGACCACATAAAACACTGCTTCGGATATAAAGACTCTGTACATACAACAGCAAGATTTCGAGTGCAAAGGTACAAAGTCTTTATCAACTCGACAACTAGTAGTCAATAAAGTATCAATTCTACCTTAAAGAAGCCATCTTATAAAAACACTATCTAACAGAAACTCTATTGGATAACCCAATGTCCACATAATGACAATTCAACCAACTCTCTCATAGATACCCCTAAAAAATAACAACGTATATTAGTCTTACTATCAAACAATTGATTTTGAATGGAAAAGTTGATTCAACTTTTGTATGCATCGAGTTGTGCCGTTATCTTGTCTAACACATTGACTCCATTCATTACTAAGGCTATATTTCAATAGACAACTTTGAACGTTTCTAACAAGCAACGCATTAAAATGCGAATACTTGAAAAAAGACTGAAATCTCATACCAGATTCTTGTCTGCCAAATGACTATACCGTACCCAGTAATGCTTGGTTGGAACGAAATAGTATAACTAAAAGCACTTCAAAACAAGTAGTAATCAATTGCATCAAGTACAGGTTAACGTAGTTATATATAAACAAACAACCAGTTAATATCAAAATATATAAACTGGTAGTATTATATTCGTGGCACTGCAAAGATACATTCCAATTCATCGCTTGAGTAGATTCATGAAACTATCTAGAATGAAAAGATCAACGAAAACGTATCCAATATCGCGGAGGAATAATTGGACACTCAAACACTACCAAGTTTTTTTCAAACCAAGTCTTCATCTCCCTAGTCCGCGGTATCCTTAGTAATAATCGTACTATTAATACTATGTGGAAAATCGTTTTTCTCGGGATAAGGACAAACTTGTTCGATAAATTTAGTATGATCTCTAAGAATTTAAAAGTTGAATCAACCATAGAGGACATTTCACTTATGAAACAGAATTTCATCTTAGTGAGATACTCGACTAGTAATCAACAAATGACCAACTCTTACACAAAAAGTCATTTTAAATGAGCAGTATCAAGGACTACCTTACTTTCTTTCCAATAACATAAAATCACTGAATTCAGTATACAATTCAAGTAATATAAAACAGTAACCAGTTTTTACTCACGTCCATAAGCAAGAAGTAAAAGTGACTTTCTCTTCCTAAGTATCTACTAAAGTAATTGTGCCATATCCCGTTGAGATTTAACTAGAAGTGGTAAGATTCAGAGTACTCTAAAGCAAGTGATTATTACTTCCTTCAATACAGCTATGACCAGAATTGTTTCGTATATCACACTAAAATAAGATTCAAACTCAACTCATCAATAGAAACAAGATATTGGTACGGCATAAATAAATTGTAATTTATCACTTGAATCAATTGTGGTAATAGTCGAAGATTAAGAGAGAAGGAAACCACCAAAGGTTGCGAAAAGGTTCAAGCAACAAAGGATACAAAAAAAGATCCTGAAATTAGAACAAGACAAGAAATTTATGTTTTACTGCTACTTGTGTAAAAATCACAGAATTGATTCTGCTTTTTGTGAGAATCAACCTCAAAATCTATAAGTCATAGGTCTGATATTCTAACCCTGTGAAGCCAGCGAAGCATTCATTTACTTCTTTTCCTTGAAGTTCTTTCAACTAACCTTTCTATATTCTTTCATTGAAAAGTATATACTATATAAAACATAAATTTTTGTCCTTTATAACAATTCATATGAATAAGGGAAAACAACCAGTAGGTCGTACTAGGACAAGTTCAATTTCTATTCCCAGCAGATCGTTTATATAGAACTTTAACTGCAATATAGTTGATTCTTTCTTTGAATTTACATCATCCTGCAGTCTTCAAATACTATGTTTTACCATATTTATCCCTTTTCTTGTAAGAAGATACTACAACTCTAAAAAACAAGATCTTCACCATTCTACAGTTACGCCGATAAAGAAGAGAAAAAAACGAAATAGAGATATTACCCTATCCTTATCGACTAGATGACTACTTCATATCAACCTGGTCTTAGGGTCGAAGAATTAAGATGGAAATGTTCTAGAACATAAATAATCAAAAGGTGTGGTTTCGACATAAGAACATTACAATATATCAAGATAAATCGCAGTAGTAGATTCTAGATCACAGAAAACAGTATGTTGTACACTCTCATGATACTGCAAGTTCACTTGTCAAAGATTACTTGTTTCAACTGACGAAATTGTCTCGAAATGATCACTTGGCACTATCTAGTTGTTCCCAATCCTACAAATGCAACACACCTAGCAAATAAAACAATGACAATTGTACACTCAAGCCAACAACGAAGAAAAAAGTAAAAGATAGAAACACAAGTCATTATCTTTATAGAATTGATGACTATGCCATACTGTACTAGCCTTGGGCTCATATTTGTTGTTGTTGCTGTTCTGGTTGAATTTCAAGTAGTGGCGAATGGTTTGACTTTGCTGCGATAATAGAAAAATGTTTTAGGTTCGTGTCAATGTATGTGCAAACCACTTTGTTCGTCTGCGTATGCTTTCTAGGAATTATCTACCAAAAGTTGGACTTTATCTTCAGAGTCAAACCAAAACTCTAGTCGGACACGATGGCATCAATATTTGCACTCGTGTAATATTGTTGAAGTTCAACCAATCCTTCATGAATGTCTTTCAGAGATACTTTGTATACTATCCAAAAGCAAGCTGTTTGCACAAAACGTTGTGTCTCCTTTTCACTTTTTGAAAGCTACAACTACCACTACTTTCAACAGAATGACTTTCAGTGTGTTGGAAAAAAAACAGATCAGCAGCACTCTTGACACGCAAATACTTGTTTCACACTAACACGCCTGATTACCCATTCATACCGTACTACTAATGTTACCCTCCTTTCCAACTATATTACAAACCAAAGACAATTTGCAATAAATGCCTTTCAGAAACACCATCAATACTAGTTCCAACTTTATCACTCTTACTACTAAAATATCGTTTTAGACATATTTCACCTTCGGCAAACCCAGTAATTCATAAAGACAAAGGCGTTTCTCAGAACGGACTAATAGCTACAGTCGCCATCGTCAAAACATTTTACCAGGTGGACACAACCATGACTTTCAACAGTGCCCTTTTGCTTGCTTTATTTCATGGTTCCCAACAAGGTGAGTATACTTTGAACTGAAAACTTTTCCCTTGCTATAAAAAAGCAAGTCTATTCAGCTTTCGTTTTCAATAACTGTCAAACCTTATGGGTGTCGTTTTTCCGCAAATAATATTTCAAAAGACATATTTGAATCAATAGAGAATTGATCTAAAAGCACAACAATATAAACAATCATTAAAAATACCTTCCTACGTTATCCTGAGAAATGAATTTGTTTTACAAAAAGTGCAAATATCGTTTACACTCAAAAACCTGTTGCAAAGCTACAGACCGATTTCTCCATCGTAAAAAGAGTCACATAGAAGACAAAAAAATACCATACGGAAAATAACGCTGTGTACTGAACAAAAGACTCAACTGAGAGTCTAACTGGTTTCTTGTTCTTGCAGAATATCTTGGAAATATCAACCCAAAGACTGTTTCTCAACAACAGACTACAAGATTAGACTATCAACTGCTAATACATACGCAAAAATGCTCTGAAACAATTATCGATAGAAATAAACAAACTTGTGAAACAACTAGTTGACCAAAGTACCAACACTCAACGACAGCTTAAACTCCTTTGTCTTTGCTCTCTTCTCGACAACGCTAATCTCAAATTTCCATACAAGACCAAAAGTGAAATAAAAACAAGTGTTGCATAAAGTATATAAAATCCAAAGAGATAATAAAAGTTGTAAATAACAAAAAGAAACTACAGTCTACAAGGAACTCAGAGCTCAGGAATCGATGGACCGTTATAAAAGAAACATTTGAAGGGCTTAAAAAAGAAACGCAGATAATAGAAATTCACTTGTCCAACAAAAACGAACGAAGAATTCGCTTTAGAAATTAAAGTCGGAAAAGTTTCACAAGCAAACTTGAACCAGGTCCACAGCCTAGACAACACTCACTGAAACTTCCTTTCCATCCAACAATCAAACCATTGTGTTCAATTTCTAATTGGATTGTTATGAAAAGGATCGCTATGTATTCTCTCCTTTCACTGGAGATATATTATTTTAAGTGACTAGTGAGTTTTATGAAAGAAAATATCCCACTTGGAGATATGTAAAAAGGTTCTGGAACAAGAAGTGTGCTAGATACAATCAATCTCACTTTCAGTAATGTTGTGAAACGAGAAGAACAGTGTCGTAACAAAGTTCCTCGCAACTCCCTAGCGACAATGTAGCCCTTTAACAGAGTTGAGTTTGATCAATCTTGTCTCTGCAAGGTAAATTTTAAACTACTTGTGACCCTATTTTGATAACAAATCAAGAACGGGTTTTGCTACAACCAGCTTTTGACTCGTTCTCGACCTGAGAACCTTTCTTTGTTGGTCACTCAAAATTAAGGAAAACTCCTTAAAGGTGTAAAACGATCATTTTCCAATTTCAATGACACTAACTCTGTTTGGCTTGCATTGTGAGAGCTAGAACCTTTCCTTCTATGCAAATTACGCTCAAGGAACAATCTTTGTTCGATTACGAGTTATAAAGAAGAATAAATCGTATATTCAACTCTAGAATTGGAAAGTATACAGAGGACAGGACAATAATAAAAAACTGACCAAAAGTTGGGAATACTTTTGTCTATACACAAATTCGTACATAAACTACCTACGATAAGGAGGATCGAACCTCAAACGATTCAAGGCTATTGGTTCACTCTCCACCTAAAGAACTTGTAGAGACGTTTTGACTAGTATAACAACAGTAAAAGTGGTGACGCTCTTACTTCTCCTTGCACATATATTTCAAGATTCACCTTTCTTTATTACTTTGCCAAGAGGAGATGAAAGATTCTTATTTTTCCATTATTTCTACGTTTATATTCTTTTCTTTTCACTAGGACACGAAATTGATCCAATACATTGAAAAGAACAAGACCTTTACCAGTTTAGATAATCACAATATCAATTTGACTCTGCCACAATTTTATTCTGCTGAATAATACAAAGTTGAAAGAGACATTTTCCTTCTTTTTAGAGCAATTTGGATAAAACCATATCTTTTCTTCTTTCTTTATGTTTGACTTGTCCCTATTGGAAATGAACGTTTCTTGTATATATAGACAGTTTGTTTATACAAAACTTTGAGTTGTCTTTGATTCTTGTTACAAATATCTAAGGAGAAGCCTCCACCATTGTATCCATCTGTTTATATTTCGCGAGAGTCTTCTGCCTAGTGTCTAACGCGAATAACTTTTGTATTATGACTCATGCAACGAGCTGATGTTTGAGAGAGTGGGAAAAGAATCGGAAACAACTGGAGCTAAACAAATCTTTCCTTGAATTTGCAGAGCTTTTTAAAGTTTTGTTTTCTTCGTACTGGAAGAAATAAGAGTTCTCTTGGAGTTATCCATGCCCTAAGGCAGCTTTGTACTTTATATAGTTTGCTTTCTTATATATGTTCACAATTTGGGGTTTTTACAAAGTTCAAAGTTGATGGTACAAGAGAAGGCAGTGAAAACCTTTAAACCTAAACAGTCAGGTTTACCTTCAAAAACACCTCAACTATATAGTCGACTACCTGGAAGAGACAATTCAACTATGATTCAAATGCTATGATGAAAAACGAGAAGAGATTCGATAGGATAGACTCAATTGAACTGAATTGAACTTTTTTGAAAATAAGTTTTCTCTTAGCAGAATCCACAATATCAAATGTCACTATTGTCTGCAAGTATTTTCAGAGGAGAAAGAAACAGGAGTTGTTGACTCTTATAGAAATTGGACATTGATGATATGCACTTGTGTGCAGGAGAATGATTTGATTAATACACTAGTGCAATCTTTCAAATATTTCGAAGATACCTTTTAACACAATTCAAAACTAAAAGCTTTTCATTTGAAGGCTATTTTTGGTGTCAATTTTGCAATATTGCAGAGTTGTAGCAATGATTCAAAATGAATAGACTATACATACATACATGTCGATACAACTAGAATGAAAAATATCCTTTCTTGTCCAAATACTTAGCAAAGTGGTTACCGAAGAATATCTCAAAACATTCTTCAAGTGTCTGCTACGTTGTCTTTCTAGTCTGTTGAAAAAAGACTAGTAACTCCTTTTACTATAATTCTCAAAGACTGAAACGAAAAAGGTTGTTTGTACATTTCACTTGGACTGTCCTTCCTGTCTTTTGTTAAATGAATAGAAGAGAGTTTTCCTCGGTTTTAGAAAGCAAACGAAGGGAATGGCAGCAAAAACTTGAGGCTTTCTCCAACTTGAGAACCAGCACTGCGGTCTCAAAAAGAGTTTTAGCTTGTTGAAATTCGATAAAAGTTTAGATTCCTTTCGTTTTTATGTGTTTTTTTCAAACTGCATTTCTAGCCTTGGAATTCATATGAATGGCTTCTACAAATATGAAACGTATTGGAACCAAGAGAAAATATAGTAAAGATAAGAACAAATACTAAAAAAAGTATTTTAGTTTGCAATTCAAACTCTATCTCAAAAGTATTCACAACACTATATATTCAAACTCTGTTTTAGTGAATTAGACTGAAAACTCACCGACTCTTAGATAGGGAAAGTAACCCGGTTGCAAAGATGATATTCGATATAAAAAATTTCGTTTGACTATCGATAGAACAAGAGACATCTTAAATGAATCTATCCATGTGACAGTCAGATAAAAAACTTTCTATTTCAGAAAATTACTATTTACAGAGGAGTTCTATTTATATTGCATTGCAAAGGACAACTTAGAGAGTGGAACAGAATTGTTTCTAATTAGTCAAAGGAAACCATATCCAATCTTGAACTATTGTCATTCCACAACAATCACTTGACCGATAACTTAGGAACTACAACGTCTTTCAGCCAAGAGTCACGTTGGGTAAAAGTTCTTCAATATGGAGTGGCTTTCAGTTGGAGATTGCTGAAGCTTTCAAGTTGGTACACTACTCGACCTTGACTCAAGTATACAAGGTTTCTTCTTTAGCAAAATAATTTTTTGGCTCAATCTTTTACTCTTTTTCCAGCATCGATGTGCAGAAAATGAACGGTTATAGTTACTATATTTGAAGCCTTAATTGATGTCCTTATATAAGACATATTCACAACTTGGTAAAAGTCAAACAAAGGATAGACAACTTGTGTAGCTATTACATCAATAATGGCTTGTATTTAATGACAAGTCAGTATGACAATCTTCATTATACTCTTCTCCAAACTCATTTAGATATTTTTGTATTTATAAACTGTACTACGAACGGTTACAAACTAACAGACTTCCCATTCATGCGA
>NW_005178381.1:0-11649 GCF_000341285.1 Galdieria sulphuraria
ATATCGGGATGTTTTATTCCATTCACTCCAAATATTTCAAATGTTCCCGAATCAGGTGCAATCAAAGTGGCCAAACACCGCAATAAAGTGGTCTTTCCAGAGGCATTAGGTCCCAATAAACCAAAAACTTCGCCTTGACGAGCAACAAAAGAAACTTGTTTCACTGAATCAACACGAGAGGGTTGTTTGCTATCCCGACTCTTTTCAATTTTAAATGATTTGCTTAGTTCATCAACTTTAACTGCCGGCTTATCCCGAGTAATTTCAAAAACTTGACAAGAAAGCTTTCGCAACGGTAATACTTTTCCTGTTTTCAAGAAAAGGTTCGGTAACTTGTAAGGTTTCCCACGTACTCCAAAATGATTATAAGAGGCTATTTTATGTAGCCTCTTATGCGAAAAGTGTGCAAGAATAAAACTAGTCATCATGAAACTCAATCGACATTACCAAACTTACTTTCCATCTTCATTGATGAAAAGGGCAGATAAGAAAGCTATCTTAGAACTTTTCCAAACTTATAAAGAACCTTTGGGTTAGTTGACACTCGCAAGTAGATTTGAAGGACTAATGAAATAAAAGGTAACTATATTGGTGCAGAAGGTCTACAAAGGCTCTTTGAAGATATACAAGTGGACCCTTCGGACGTAGTCACTTTGGTACTTGCTTGGAAATTGAAAGCTTCGAGCACTTGTGAGTTTTCCGAAAAAGAGTTCGTGGAAGGTTTGGCCAATTTGCAAGTTGACTCTTTGGAAAAGTTAAAAAGGAAACTGAGTAAGTATGTAATATATGATAGAAAAAGTTCCTAATGGGGTCTTTAGGCTCGTTGAGAAAGGAAATTGAAGATCCTTCCAAGTTTAGAGCTTTTTATCAATTTGTTTTTCAGTATTCTAAGGAGCCTTCTCAACGTTCGTTACCTGCAGAAACTGCTATGGCTTTGTGGGACGTTTTATTGCGAGGAAGATTTTCTCTTTTGGATTCCTGGTTAGAGTTTCTAAAGAATAATGTGAGTTATCTATCATCAAGTGACAATGATACTAAAGCTATGATTGATTAGACGCATAGCATTTCCAGAGATACTTGGAATCTCCTTTATGACTTTTCTCAATTAAGTGAAAAAGATTTGTCCGACTATGACGAAAATGGTCTGTACTTACAGTTTGTATCCAATGAGAGAAATATGACTGAACTACTTTAGGTGCTTGGCCTGTGTTGATTGATGACTTTGTAAAATGGCTCAAGCATGAACAACCCAACAAACATGAATCCTAAGATACCATTTGAAGTTTTTGGAGACGATTCTCTTTATTGTATGAATATTGGCGTTGAAGCGCAGTGTGTTGGTGGATCGATATTTTTGAAGAGTTCACACAGCTCAATGGAAGCTCATTGTATGTGATGAAATGATGGCTCTTATTATGAAAAGGACAAGTGCTAATGAGCATATTAGTCACACAATTAAAATCTTTTGCATACTTGTCTCTCTTTTTTTGGTAAATAGACGAGTGAAATCTTCCTTATCATGAAAACCAATTCAACTGTCTCTTGCCAAAGGGAATTGTTATAACGTGTTTTGTTGAAAAATTCTTTTGTTATTGAATATCTCCCAACAATTGAAAATCATTCGAGCATTTCTTTCATCCCGTTGAAGGACATAAAATAGATATTATTCAAAATATTCACGCCTAGTGCCAATGACGCATTATACTAATATCCATATACACCAACAGCTTGAGGGACATTTCATGGAACTGAATAGTGATTTTTAAAAACCCAATTGCCATATGAAGACTTGCAATGAAGAATGTTCAAGAATGCCATCTATTCTCAAACAAAATGATTCTTAACCAATCTCTTTTCTTACAATCCATTTATTTCTCTCGATTACAAAAAAACATGCCGATTCAAACCCACAGTGCACCATTTTCAACCCACCCATATGTATATCATTTGTTCTATCGCAACTCTTCTCGGTTCCATCAACTTTGGGGACGGCTGATATTCATATACAAGTCAAAATTTAAACTTGACTCTAGGATCTCTATCAATAGCGGCATAAATACTATATACTTGTTCGGAGCTGTTACAAGGTGCATCAATAGTAATACTTCGATACTTTCCCTTGTCTCTGGTAGAGACCTCCATGTAAGAAGGATCAATTTGTAAAACTTCTGCAACACAGTCCACTATATCTTCCACAAAGTTACCTTGTCGTATACCAATTATTTTGAACTGGAACTTGCACGGAAAGTCAACCAGCTCATCGATCAGTCTTCTTTGACCATCTGCGTTCCAGTTGTGATTAAACTCATTAGGAAATCCTCGAATGGCTTTCAATACTCTCCTTCTACTCTGTTCTTTACGAGTTATTGAGGTGTCAACAACTTGAAAAACTCCTCTTTGTCCACCATTAAAAGAGGAAGTGTAGGGAAGCAACCCACTTGTCCGGCTGGTGCAAAAACTCTTGAAAAAATCAACAGAAAGGGCACATAAACAACCATGAAAAAAACTGGTGCTTTTACACAACTGACTAGTAGCACAACGAAACACAGGATAACAAATACCAAAAGCCAAGTTTGTATAAAGGTACTCTTGCACACACCATTTCAGCACCGGATGAGCCATAATCGAAAGAAAAAAAATGCAATTGTAGCGCGCTTTGTGAAAACTCATGTCAAAAGGAAACCTTAAGAATAAAGCAACGCATATCGTTTTTGAAGAGGAAGAAGAAGAAGGAGGAGGAGGAGTAGAACAACTTTCAGGCAAAAAACTAACTTCTGTGGAAATTGCAGCCTTATGCCCTTCAAAGACCAAATTAGTAAGAGTGTGTGAAGATGACCAAGTGTAGTGACTCACACGCGAGTTAGATAGCAAAAGGGTTACATATTTCCCGAATTGACAACCTGAAGTTCTTTTCAAGTTTGAGAGGAGTAGATGTCTCGAATAACTTTTTGCAAGATTTGTCGTTTTTGAAAGACAACGTCGACGTAGTTTGGCTCAATTTAGTGAGTACAGAATTTTCACTTTTCTTTCATTTCGCACTTACTACTCAAAGTCACATAATCAGTTGACCCAGCTAAATAACTTGGAAAAATTGAAAAATTTGGAAGTACTCAATGTAAGTCACAATCAGTTGAGGAATTTGACTGGAATAGAACAGTGTCAAGAGTTGAGGGCTCTCGTAGCAAACGATAACAAAATTGCAGTTCTAGACAGCTTTATCAAGTTGGTCAATTTGAACAGTCTTATTTTGTCTCGAAATTGCTTGCAAGTAAGTAAAAATCATAGTAGGATTCGGAATGAGTAGATCAACGTTCAATAGGACGTTAGCCCTGTTCGATCCGTCGTTACATTGAAAAAGCTATCTTGCTCTCATAATCAACTCCGAAGAATCCCCGATTTATCCCGTCTGTTACAACTAACAGAACTTCGGTTGAATAATAATCTTATCGACTCGCTTTCGTCAACGCTTGCTTCCAATAGGAATTTGAAAGTTTTAGACCTTGGACACAATAGAATCCGAAATAGAGAGGATTTATCAGTTTTAAGACTACTACCTTGCCTAAAAGTCTTGAATCTGGTTGGAAATCCAGTAGCATTGGAAGAAGACTTTCAACAAAGCATCATCCAATTTTGTCCTCAGCTAGAACAACTTAATGGCAAAGCTCTGGTTGTCAATAAGAAGAAGAGAAAGCATGCTTTCATCAACCATTCCGAATTCCCTGGAAATTCTATCTCCAATGACAAGCAGTCATTGTGGGTTGACGAACAGCTTAGGTCAAAGAAGCCAACAAGCCAAGATGTATCATTATCAAAGTCGAATGAAGCAGAAAATATCAATATAGCGTTCAAAGCGGATAGTGGATGTGTGGCAGTGGAGGTTAAGAAACCTGTTTCTATTCAAGTGAATAACTCACAGCGCTCTCATGCGGAGCAACAAAAAGTACCACGCATCGAAGAAATCTTAACGTTTGGAAATGGTGACTATAATAAGTGGATTTGATATAAGAGAAGAATCGGTATTTTGTAACGTGAATTATCTTCATGAGAATGGTCTTCTTATTCGCGGGTCGATGTACTTATTATTTAAACTTGCATATTGAACTCATTCGATAATATTTTATTGGGAACAAATAAGATGGTTTGATTCCATACACAAACAATTTCACAGGATGGGCACATTTAAAAAGTTTAGTTTTGATGCTTCTCAGTTTCTTTTGCGTTGCTTTCTTGTGAAACACCGAATGGATTCAACTCACCAAAAACAGGGTCCCGACGCTTCTCTTCCACTCTACTCGAATAGCCTTGTGAAGTGTTCACATGAGAAGATGCAGCACTTTTGTCGACATGTGTGAAATCATATTCGGGTGGAGAATGTGCTATATTCACTGTTAGTCAACACTACTCTAATCATTTTGTAAACAATAATCTTACCCGTTCCTGGTATTCTGGCACTCATGTTGTTGTAGTTGGGATACATTTGTTGTTGTGGTTGCATGGAAGGTACTAGTCCTGGGTTCCAACCACCCATATTACTATTATATTGCATATACATGCCTGAAGGATAACCTCCCATTGGCATACCAGACCAGTTTCCAGGACCTCCATAAGTCATATAGGGAGTCATCATCATATTGGGAGTCATCATTCCATGTTGACTCGGAAACATGGGCATCATATTCATACCTCCAATAGTGGAATAATAACCTTGATTCTCTTTTAGTTCATATATTTGATATTTATGTATTCCTGTACTGACCTTGCATAGTTTGAAACGGTGCTTGTGAGTCCATCTCATTATTCCATTGTGGTTGTTGTGAGGCGGCATTAGGATCAGGAACCGAAGCACCCGTTGACTTTGTCCTGTTTGTTGTATGCATGGGTGGAACAAGATTACCTTGCCCTGGACTGGCAGTATGTTGAGAACTAACATTGATATCACTCAATAGTTCCAACAGGTCATCGTTCTTCTTCTTTGGCTTTT
Source organism: Galdieria sulphuraria (assembly GCF_000341285.1). Classification (NCBI taxonomy): domain Eukaryota; phylum Rhodophyta; class Bangiophyceae; order Galdieriales; family Galdieriaceae; genus Galdieria; species Galdieria sulphuraria. Next base: position 4,982 of record NW_005178381.1, read on the forward strand.
CAGTAGATGGCGGACGTTCTGAAACATTAGCTGCTTGAGGATCTTTCGACTCTACTAAACCAAAAAAGTCATCAATACTATTGTTTGCTTTAGAGGAGGCATGCGGATCTTCAACAGATGCAGAGTCACTTTGGACTTGTTCTTCTTCATCACTGTCGTCATCAAAACTAATCATAGTAGAACTACCTGACTCCTGAATGTCGTTGAGTACAGAGAACTCTATTCTGCAGTGATTAGACATTACCTGAAGGGATGCCTTGATTGCAGCGGCAAGAGCAGCTTCTTCATCATAGTTACCGCTTGCTACTTTTTGTAACTCTGCCGATTGAGGAATCGTATCTATATGGGACCTTCTTTCCGATGCAGTATCCGATGACTTGCCATCCTATTTCAATCATGCTATAATCCGATCGGTTGCAACCATAATCAGTTACATTACCTCTGACAGAGTTGATATATGCTCTTCCATTCCTTTCACATAGTCCAATGGGGCGTGCTCTAAAGAGATATTGCTTTCTGTAGCTCCAAGGCTATCATAAAACAGGCAATAATCAAAACGATTAAAACCACGAAGATAAAACAATCAACTCCAACATACCGGTTCCCAATTGCTAAGAAAGCATTGGCCTTTTCGACCAATTCAATATACGTTTGATAAACCTTCAAACTATCTTCACAACGATTCTTCGATAGAGTAAAGAAATTTTCTTGTATCACTTCCACTCCTTGGGTCAACTAATGAAACGATGGAAGATTATTAGGATAACTTATCCAAAGACTACGAAATACAAAACACATACTTGATTGACGAGCGGCAACATATCTTTCATCAATCTTTCCATGATGCCTATAGTCAGGTCGTTGTGTAATTCTTCTGCACGCAATCGAACATCAGTCAAAACCTCCAACTACAAAACTTAGTAACGGATTCGACTAGAAGAAATATTCTTCCAACCTGATTCTCCAAAGTGGGCATGACTTTGAGTATCTGCTTTAGTTCCAACGTGGTAATTTGGCCAGTTGGTAACCCTTCGCTTTCTTGTATAGCAGTCTGTTGATAACTACGGGGCTCTCGAACGGTATCATAAAAAGCACCCTTCACAAAAACAACGTTTCATATCGGTCAACACTATCTGACTATAGCTGACTTACCAGGGTGCGAACGGTAACGATGCGCTCTTGAATATAGCGAGCAAACAATCTCGTGTAGGAAGAAAAATCATAAGCGCTCGGATTGGAAGCATCCCGAAACTCTTGCAAGTTAAAGATAAACGGAGAATGAAGAAGTAAGTCGACTATTCCTCTGCTGCCCTCATCCAACAGGATGTGACATAACAACAAAGCCTTCAAGACGACCTTTATGCAGTAGCTTAAAAGGTGACGGGGAAATGACACAGCAAACGACTTACCGGCCATTCTCCAGCACGGAGACGCTGTTGAATATATTTCAACACTTTGTGAGGACCTAGTCCAAAGTTTTCAGTAACCCCAACTGTTGAGAGACAAAGGGAACATACCACACTTGGTGTTATGAGGCGAGGGTCTTAAAAAGGTGGCGTCGATTATTTCTTACAAACTAGATTGAAAACAAAGTTCTCGAGGTATTACTATGACTTACTTTGAACATCCTTCATTCGGGGCCTGGTTTCCTCATCTAGGGTTGCTTTAGTAACCGCTCTTTTCAACTCGTTCACTGTCATATGAGTTGTAAATATGCGAGTTGCATCAGTTGCCTTCCTCGTGTATTTGTCCATATCTACTGGAACCAAACCAACACTGAAAGTTTATTCTCACAATCCTTGCTTCCTTCCTTCCCTCTCAACACAAAAAATACAAGTCGTTGTCAATCGATCACTCGAAAAAGACATGCAAAGTGTGGAGGATGTGGAGACTTTGGCGCAACAGGTAGGTAACTGAATATTGTTTATTGAGGACACTTATATTGTTGACTAAAGGAAGTGGATGGATCAACGAAGGATGCTATGAGAGAAGAACAAACGGTATCCAACAAAACATTGTATGTATACCCTACTTCAGAAAGACTCAACGAGGAACACTTGAAAGAGATTTTTTCCCTGTTTGGTTCCGTCGACAAGTTGACATACGTAAAAGAAGAAGTATGTAATACAATATTTGCTTTTTCTGTTTCTCAAGTGTCTTTAGAAATATGGCAGCATAGTCTTTATGGAGGAGGAAGACGCTATCAAAGCTTCAACTATTATGGATGGTGGCATAATTGATGGGAAAAATATAAGTGTGACTTTCTATAGGGACTTTGAAAAATATTGGGAGAAAGTGAAAAGGAACAAAAGTAGACAAGCTCCACGAGCTCTCTTCTTTCGAGGAAGAAGAGGAAGCGTGTCTTCCAACAGGAGACTTTCTGATAGACCTAGAAAAGAAAGCAAGACGAGAACGATTTCTCGTCCATACAGTAAACCGGAATTCAGAGACTCAAGAAAGTCGCCTGTTCGTGGTCGTTTTGAAAGAGAAAAACGTTATGTCGAAAGCAGAAGACGTGACTCTTCTAGTCCTCGTGAAAGAAACAGGAAAAGCATATCGGAGGAAAGTAGTCGTGAAGACAAACTTTATCCCGTTCATCAGTCCAAAAGTCAAGTTAAGAGAAGGAAGACTTCCTCTGAAGAAAGTGGAATGAGTCACGAGAGTTCAAGTCATCGCTCGCGTTATTCTAGGAAACACTCTTCTAAAAGGAGATCTCATAAACGACGCCACTCATCATCAAGTAGCTCGCTTCAAAGATAACAAATCATGAAAAGTTATCATTCTTTCTTTATGAAGTAAGATGATTATATTACATTCTGTTTTCACCATTTGGAGGTGACAAAAAATGGTTACTTTCTTTCCAGTTTTTCTCTATAGACTCTCCATGTTTCAACACGAGAAACTTTTCTTTTGAAATGCTAGCTTTGTTGAGTGCATCTTCCAACAATTTCGGTGGTTCTAGATAATATTCATTTGTAAGTACAAAAGTTCCCCAATGAATGGCTATGGAAAGTTTGGAACGAATATCATTGTGAATCTTGACAGCTTCATAAGGGTCAACATGTTGTCCTTTCATAAACCATCTTGCAATACTTTAAAAGTCGCAAATATTGTTGTCAATCTTCTTACCTTGGACTATAAGCTCCAATAGGAATAGCTGCACAATCAAAGGGACCATAAAGCTCTCCAATACTACGAAAAACTGGACAATATGCAGTATCTCCACCAAAAAAGAATCGAAATTCTTTTCCTATTACAATGAATCCACCCCATAAAGTTTCGAATATATCAAATGCAGTTCTTTTACTCCAATGTTGTACGGGTGAAAGAACAATATGAAGTCGGTTGCCGATAGTCGCTCTTTGCCACCAACATAACTCTGTGAATGTTGCATTACCATAACAATCAATTCTTAAACGACGAATACGAGAAAGAATACCCTGCGGTACGAATACATGTACGTTGTCATTCTTAGGACAACTTAAAATCTTCTTCAAAGTTCTTTCATCGAAATGATCTGCAAAAATTGGCAGTCTAAAAAAAAGGACCGGAGGTTACTTACCATAGTGATCATGCGAAATCAATATAATGTGAATCTTGGGGAGTTCCTCTACAGTACAAGGAGGATCTCTATATCTTTTAGGCCCCAAATGCTTCAGAGGCGAACAGCGTTTACTGAAAATCGGGTCAGTCAGTATATTGAAACCCTCAAATTGTATTAACAGTGAAGAATGACCAAACCAAGTAAGTCGAAAATGATCTGCAGAAGGCTCAGTTTCTAGAAGCGAGCTATCCACCTTAACTATAGGCAAGGAAGTATTCAAAATACTCTCGGTGGGCACATTGCTTTTGTCTGGAGTGAAAAGTTTCCAACGTAATAAATCCCAAAAACCTTTCCAACGCCATGTTTCCCAAGGGTTGACATAACGACCATCGATGCGTAAAGACAGAGGTAACTTCTTAATGTCCCAGCTTTTCGCTTCTGGAGGTGGCTGTACAACAACTTCTTCAAAGTCTACACTAGTACTAGTATTTGCTCTTCTGTTGTTGGAAGGCTGTAAACACTCTCCGTCTGCAATAATACCGTTCACGAGAGGTTTCTCCTTACTCGTTTGGGTTGTACAGGAAGTACCAGTTGCCGCCCCTCGTTCTTTCTCTATAGAGTCTTCAGAAACACTTTCTGTACTCAAAAAATTTTCACTTCTTTCTGTTGCTTCTGGTTTCATTTGTTGCCAACCCAAAACAATCCAATTGGCACTTATTCCATTATATGACCTGTCAAAAGAAAATGAATCGAGAATCTATTCAATGGGTGCTATTTATTTTGTTTCTCATTATGGATACTTGTAAGGAAACTTTTCATTTCCGTCTTGTTGACTCAAGCTTCAACTACTTATTCATTCTATATTGCTCTTCTCTGGGGAGAATGAAAGGTAACCAAAATTGTAAAAATTTTGACGTTGAACTGTAGGTCAAATAAGGAAAGACAGTTGACTCAATCCTCGTGGAGTTGCTCTTCCATTTGTTTAATCTTGTCTCTCAGTGGACTACATATGTAATGGTAACTACAAAAAGAAACATCAAACAGAATGAAAAACCTAAAGTAAAAGTCTGACCTTCTATACAAGTCTCCTGCTCCTCCGGCAAGGAAACCAACTACTAAAGGATTGTAACTTTTCCAACGCAATCCAAGAGGAAGCGCAGCGAGTAATCCTACCACCGTGAATATCCAACTTCCGCTGAAAACACATTCGCTGTATGTTTGTCTCAACTCTTTCAGACGCTTCAAGGAAGGCTCGTCTTCGTTCATCAAAGGAAGCAATTTGTGAAAGAAAAAAAATGCGATCACAATATAAAATAATGGGCGCCTTGGATTTGCAGTGTCCTTTTCAACTTTGTCAAAGAATGAAGACTATCGACAAATCCTCGTGGCCACTTCGAGAGTTTGTTTTGTTTCAATGCGACTCGTGGTTGAAAAGTAAATATTCAACTGTGTTACAATTGACCAGATGCATAGAAGAATCAAGAAGCCAAAATAAAGCCGATTCCAAGAGAAAACTAAAATTAGTTGTAAAGGACTCGACAGGACAAGTCTTAGAAAGGCATTTACTTTCTATTTCCCCCAGAGAATATCCATCAAGTTCGCAGGAATGGACTTTTGTCATGAAAAGATTCGATACTCGTCTCATGTTCTGCAGAGAAAAAACAAAAACCAGATTTGCTATTGCCCTTTTTAAAGAAGAGGAAGCAATAGAAGCAGCAAACATTTTAAATGATTTTGTTTTCACAGATACTGGTCATTTAAGAGGTAAGAAGAAAGTACAGGATAGTCTTCCCAATAGCCAAAGAGATGTGGAAACTGTTTGTTCTACAGAGATTAAATGTACACAGCCGCCTGAAATAAGATGTCCAAACGAAGATGTTTCAAATGATTGTTCGATGATGATTAACAACAAACAGTTGGAGAGGAACACATCAATAGAGATGTCCTTGAAACCCATTCTTCGATCTACTTGTACAGATGTTGACACCATGGAAATGAGAAACCTAATTTGCTTGCATACAAAGAGGAGACTATCCAAGTTGCCCAATTATCTAAATTTATTTAAATAAAATCATAATTGCCTTTTTCTAACGAGTCCTTCGTGGTCTAGGGGTTAGGATAGTGGTCTCTCACACCACAGGCCCGGGTTCGAGTCCCGGCGAAGGAATTTTTTTGGGATTTGCTTGAAAATTTGCATTATTGAAAATATCATCTTCTTGGTATTTTTTGCTTGCCTTTCTTTTGCCGTTAGGTATGTAGAATGGAGTATAAGTGGTCAATTCAGAAATGTTTTTAGAATGTATTATATTTTCTTTTTCTCATTCTATTTATTGTATAATGGAACGCTTAGAGTTTCCTCTGTTATAAATATGAAGATTGAATAAGAGTACTACCCAAGCTGAAATAAACAAATATGTAGGGTTTCAAATGTTGACTCACAGTGTTATCATGAGAGTCAACAATCTTAGAGCTAAAATAGTTTATCGTATGTTATTCACTGCAACCTATCATTTTTAACAAAAAGATGATAAAGTAAGAAAACGTATTTTTTACTTTGACAGCGTTATGTTTGAAAACTGTTGAGTCGTTTAGTTTGCTTCACAATGAAGGGATGAAACGATCCATTTTAGAAAAAACTTCGAGAATCCCCATTTCATCCTTTTGATATCCAAAAAGTCCCCATTTTCTGTGAAGAGCTGTGTCTTGTGTTGCCACAACTATCAACTGCCTATACATATAGCACAACTGTTGATTTCAATTGACGCTGAGAATTGTAGAGGGTTGGTTTGTTTATTTATCTGTGGGTAGTTGTCTGGTCAGTGACTGTGCTTTTTGATGAATGTTATCTGTTTCGATGCACAAGTAGTCTGGTGTTAAAGACCCTTTGAAAGTAGTTGAATATTTTATTTTTGGTTTTCATAATTGTGTTTTGAAATGTCCAAGGTTCGAGCTTCAGATAAGAATGGTGACAACGGTAAGCACCTCTTTGTTCTTTATCACAGACAGCTGTATAACACAATATGACCCATAGTGGATAGTGGAAAGAGTATTCTTCTTAGCCAAGAGACAAGAGACACTGTCTATGCAAATGTTGAAGAAAATATCCAAACTTGTAAACGGGATG
>NW_005178380.1:0-11087 GCF_000341285.1 Galdieria sulphuraria
TCAGCTTCAGCTACAAGTGCTTCTTCTGCGATACCGTCGAGCTTCTCTTCTTCAGGCGTGTTCAGTGTGTTTCCTTCCCTACTATCGACAGGTTTTTCCTCTCCCGATCCTACAGAAGCACCTGATCCTACAGAGGCACCACATCCCACAGAAGCACCTGAACCTACACAAACTCCAAGTGCCACTCTGTNAGGAGCCCNGAGCCCGCGCAGTTCTGGAAGTACCGGTAAGGCGGTTTCGGCCACTTCGGTGCCTTCTACCACCTNAAGTGGAGCAGCCGCGTCACCAACTCCAACGGCGGATCCAACAGCTACAAAGACTCCTACTCCTACGAAGTCTCCAACTTCTTCTCCAACGCCAAGTGCCACTCCTAGTCCGTCACCCACAAAGTCTTCTACTCCTGATCCGACGCCGACGAGTTCTCCCACTCCAACAAAGACTCCTTCTCCAACACCAACAAGGACGCCTACTCCTTCTCCAACACCTGTACCTACGCCAACTCCGACAAAGTCTCCGACTCCTTCTCCAACAAGAACCCCAGCTCCGGATCCCGNGACGACAAGAACACCTTCTCCTACTCCAGCAAAGTCTCCAACTCCTACACCAACTCCAGTACCGGNGACGAAAACGCCTTCTCCTACTCCAGCAAAGTCTCCTACTTCTACACCAACTCCAGTATTGGNGACGAAAACGCCTTCTCCTACTCCAGCAAAGTCTCCTACTTCTACACCAACTCCAGTATTGGNGACGAAAACGCCTTCTCCTACTCCAGCAAAGTCTCCTACTTCTACACCAACTCCAGTATTGGNGACGAAAACGCCTTCTCCTACTCCAGCAAAGTCTCCTACTTCTACACCAACTCCAGTATTGGNGACGAAAACGCCTTCTCCTACTCCAGCAAAGTCTCCTACTTCTACACCAACTCCAGTACCGGNGACGAAAACGCCTTCTCCAACTCCTACACCAACTCCAGTACCGGNGACGAAAACGCCTCCTCCAACTCCTACACCAACTCCGAGTCCTACAACGTCTCCTACGCCTACAGCGTCTCCAACACCGTCACCTTCTCCAACTCCGAGTCCAACAAGGTCTCCTACGCCGTCTCCAACACCATCACCTTCGCTATCTCCAAGTCCGACTCCAACGGTACGTGATATTCTTGTTTATTTTTGTGTCTTTACTTATTGCTTCGNAGGCGACACCAATACCAACGCAGATTGTACCAAGTAAGATTCTGGTTTTTTCTATTTACCGCTTTAACCTAGCTTCTGTTTTTTTATATAGCTCCTGAGCCAGGTCAATTTGCTGNGAATGTTGAAGCTGACTNAGCAGGTGTTACTGCGCAAAGTTTTAATTCTCCACAGAATAACTCAGCTTTCAGAACAGCTTNGAATAAGGATTTGTCGAGTCAGANAGGAGCTTCTGGTATTAATACAACCTTTGCGCGTGCCGGTTCGACACCATTTGCTAATCTTTCAAGTCCTAAGGCAGTTAGAATATTTTTCCNAGAAGGAAGCAATTTTTACAATTATTGGTTTCGCAGTGNAAAAGGTGTCGCAGATGCCTCACTATTGCTGCAAGTTACTGCACCTTCTCAATCCANAGCGAATTCTGNGAAAGCTGCATTTGACAATGGAAGTGTTCTTAATTCAGCCCTTCAATCTGTGTTCGGTTCGAATGCAGTTGCAACAGGATNGACTGNAAAGGACATATCAGTTCCTACTTCATCTACTAGTTCTCNGAGTGGTGGTGCAANAGCTGGCATTGTTGTTGGTTCGGTTGCCGGGGNAGCCCTGCTTATTGGTGCGGGAGTCTTTGCTTGGTGGTGGAGAAAAAGAACAAATCGAAAAANGAAAAGTCCCAAGGCACCTTCGGAGAATGGTGTACAAACTAAAACTAACGGAAATGCTAGTCAGCCTTCGCCTCAGGATGACCACTTTTNAGAAGAAGGTTTTGCTCCAGGATATCCTTTATCTCCAAGCTCACCTGCTTCATATTTGGCTGAAGNGACAGCCACAGGAAGAAATGACGAAGTGGATGTATNAGATTCAAATACAGAGCAAGGATCTCTTTTACGGACTCTTGCAAAAGAACGCATTTNGAATGGTANGATACGTANAGCAGGGCCTAGACAAGGTAACTGGAAAGTGCNAGTTGCTGACTCCCGTGGCATTCGGATTGTATCTTCATGTTGTAGAATGGCAGATATTATTGCGGAAGGAGTTACTTTGGTCGAGTCTCTTGGGACGAAGAGACAAAGGCTTCCGAGGANGACTGCCCTTTACTTTATTTCCCCAACGCACGACTCTGTTTGCCGAATGGTTGCAGATTTTGATCCAGCTTTTGCACNGAAAACAGATTTATCTCCTTCCTCTACACGTGGTGGTAAGAACAATGGAGAAGAAAATGTACCTCTTTATGGAGCAGCAAATGTTTTTACAACTTCTAGAGTTCCAGACGATCTTATGCATCNGATTCGAGATTCTAACAGCTTTGTTCAGTCTCNAANGAATTTCACTGAACTCAATATTGACTTTTNAGCGGTGGAAGAACGAGTTTTTTCTCTGGGACACGAATGGGGAGTTTCGAAACTATTTTCTGGTAATCGAAAAGTCGTCAATGACAGCATTGATAGTATCGCAAGTTCCCTATTATCGGTTTGCAGTGTTCTTCACTGTCGACCTCGTATTCGATATAGTGCCACGCAACCTATTGCACAAAGTATTGCCACAAATCTGGGAGGAAAGCTTGATGAGTTTGAGAAGANAATTCCTGGCGGCGTTCAGGGTTCAAGCTCAANAGGTGACAAATACTCAACAACGCTTCTTATTCTTGATAGATCAGTCGATGTTGTTGCGCCTCTTTTGCATGAGTATACTTATCAAGCAATGTGTAATGATCTTCTTCCTGNAGATGATACTGATCCATATGGAANGAAGTATGCATATAGTTGCAGAGATCTACAAGGCTCTGTCTCCTACAAAGAAGTTGTGTTGGACGAATGGGGCGACCCTGTCTGGAATAGATTGCGACATGAACATGCTGCAGATGCCGTCAGCATTCTGGTTGAATCGTTCAGAGAATTTGTTCAAAAAGACAAAACAGCAAAGGAAGTTCNAGGAACAAAGGATGNGAAAGACTTACAATCGCNAAGATCTGCTCTTGAAGACCTTCCAGCGTATGAAGAACGGTTGTCAAAATTTACACTCCATGCAAATATTTTGGAGGAGTGTATGCGAGGCTTTTATGAAAAGGATTTGGAAAGAANAAGTTTATGTGAACAAGATATGGCTGTAAGAAACATGTTTGTCAGTTTTATAGTTATTACTGAATCCTTCATTTAGACTGGTGTCGATGCAAATGGGAAACCTATTAAGAATATTAGTATGCGCTTATCTCCGATTCTCAGAGATGGTGCCGTTTCAATGGAAGACCGACTTCGTTTGGTATTATTATGTATTGCTACACAAGAACTTTCTGTAAGCACTCCTTTTTTTACACTTCAAGGGAGAGCATTCATATTTTTGTATTCAGGATCAAGACCTTCGTGACTTGCTTGAACNAGCAGCCATTCCCGAAGACAAACATAGTATTGNAGATGGTTTATTCAAATNGAATGNAACCTTGGAAAAGAATCGCAACAAGAAACTTAGGAATGAAAAAAGTAGACGTGCGAGTAGTACTCATTCACATCAATACGATTTATCCCGATATGTTCCAGTTGTCGGTGAGGTTATGGAAGATCTACTGGTTAGAGGGCTCTCCAAGGCTAGCTATCCTTTTGNAGTTACAGAGTTTGGACCTGATACTTCAAGCAGCGATGACGAAGAGCAAGAAAGAGGTAGATCCAGTAGGAGTGTACGGAGAAGGTCACGAAGTGGCAGTATTAGAAGACGAAGAAGTGCCAGTAGAGATTCTTCCGCTGAAAGAGGAAACAGCAAATCCGTCAACGGAAGTGACAACGAAAGTGAGCGTATCGCGCGAGTTTCGAGAAGTAACAACAGAAAGCGTCGGCNGATTATATTTGTTGCTGGTGGTGNGACTGCTTCTGAAATGCGTTNAGCGTATGAACTTTCCAAGAGTACGGGTCACGACGTCATTANAGGCGGTTCTGNGATATNGACTCCAAAGAAGTTCATCGAAAACCTCAACAACGTGGTACAAGACACTAATCAACTTTCTCCATCAGGGTCTGTTGNAACCAAATAGTTTGTAATCAACTTGCTTCGCAAAATAAATTGTACAACGTTTCTTATGGGAAGAAGGAGAGACAGACAATGTCCAATTTTATTTGGTTGAGACATCGAACTTATGAACTCTGGAGAAAGGTTCGAAAGTTCCTCTTATCGACAAACACACATTTTGCTTTACGTGTTTCTATTTCCACTGCCGGTTTGAGTTCGTTGGTTTTCGTTGAAACGCTTCGTGGCTTTGTAGTCTGTTATATTGCTGTCTTTGTTTTTTTTGCACAGGCTGTCATAAGTCCTTATCCTTATGTGGGTTCTGTATTTAGAGGTTGTTTAAGTTTATTATTTGCTGGACTGATCTCTTGTTGCTGTTCCTTGATATGTATTTCAGCTGCTTCGGGAAATGCATATGCTCTGTATTTTCTGTTTCTTGTGTTCTCTTTATTGATTGCACTCCTAAGATTGGAGCCTGAACTAACTGCAATGGGCATATTTGCTAACCTTATGTTTGCTATCCAAGTGCTTCTTGCCATCAAAGTTCCAACCAGTCAAAGTTGGAATGCAGTATATCCTACTTTAGTAAGTGTATGTCTTGCTTCAGGAACTGGATGTGTTGCAGCTTTGTTTATTTTTCCAAAATCTGCAAAAGAGGAACTTGAGTATAGTTTGCAACAGATTCTATTCAAGACTTGGAATATTTTATCGCTTCTTGGTAAATACATATGGAGCAAGGAATCATCAGAAATTCCTTCCAGAATAATTGAAGAAAGTCAAAACTTACAAAAAACTTTGTATTTTTGTCAGGTCTTGATTAATTATCTTCCATTTGAGCCTTGTATCGATCCTCCGTGGAGAGCAGAACCTGTTAAAGAGTGGCGAATATTGACAGAAAAAGTTGATGATGTTTTAGTGAATCTTGAAGCTTTTTCTGGAGTCATTCGAAGAGGATATGGCATAACACCCAATTCATTCCAACGTTTATGCGGTTCCAATCCTACTTCTTTTGAGGATAGATTCGAAGAGATTTGTCAGGAGATCAAATGTTTGGCAACAGAGGTTAAAGTAGGGCATCATTCCTCTTCCTGTAATATTCAATTCAAACTTAGAGAACAAATAGCCAAAGAGAGTCTTGTTTTATTGAGAAGATATTGGAGAAATGATCATATCTTTGACAGAAATAGCTTTCCTCAAGCGTTTGAAGCCATATCGATGTTATTTTTCTCGCTTGGTCTTCGTAGTCTGCAGCGATGTATTGAAGACGTTCATCTTTCTATTTGTGACTTGGAGAAGAAAAGAACAGAATACAAGTTTGCGCCCTTAAGGAACTGGTTAAGTTGGGTGAAAGAATTATTACGTCCTTTTGTTAACTTTAAGAGATTATTTGGAATGATTACTGATCAAAATAATTTCAAATTTCTATTCAAACATACCTTAACTATCGCTATAGTTGGTTTTCCTATCATTTTTGCTGCTCAATTTTCTGCTGCTGAACAACATTTCATGGAAACTTATAACGCATTGGCTGCCATGATTATGGTTATTATTATGTTTATGAGAGGAATAGAGTTGACGCTGTTTCGAATTGTTTTGTATTGTGCCTCAACTATCGTTTCTTCTGCTTTAGCATATGCCGCAACCGTCTTTGCAGGTCATAATCCTTACATTCTATCTGTTTGGTTGGGACTCTGGACTTTTGTTGTCGCCAATTTTGCAGTACGTTATCCTCCTTATCTAGTCGTTTGTCTAGCGTTCATTTTTTCGGAATACTTCATAATATCTTGTCAGTACTGGTTACCAAAATTCACTTTTGTTTATCCTGCTTCAAGAACAATCAGTGTTTTTGCAGGTTGTGGGATTACGGGTATCATTGCTCTTGTTTTATGGCCTCATCGTGCAGCAGAAGAGGTGAGGAAAACATTGATTGAAGTTGCATCAACAGAAAGACAAATTTTTCGTCATATTGTTTCCATATTCTTGGAAATTAACAAAGCTCCCTTGAAGACCGCTTTCCAAGTGAATGAAGAGACTAGTCAGAGCATGAATAAGATCAAATCTCTTCTTGGTCGTGTTCGCGCTACTTTAAAGGCAGATCCCTCTCTTAGTGTCGCCCATGACTCACTTCCTAAAATGCTCGAGTCTCTATCCTCCATGTATCGTCGATTCATTCATCTCTTCGCTGTTATATCGTCGAAACCTGCTTTAACTGGAGAATTTTCCGACTCTATTTGGCGTGCATATCTCTGTCACTTGGAACCTGAATTCACAAATGTTATGGATGCAGTAGATAGTGGATACGAGACTGTGATACAACATTTTAGTGTTCGCCGAAAAGAAAGGCCTCCACCAGCACGTATCTTGCTGGCACGCGAAAACTTTCTTCAATGTCGGAAACTTTTGCTATTGAATTATCAACATTTGCGACTTAAGATTATACAAAACTGGAGAGCCAAAATGTGGGCTTTTGCAAAAAGTCATTCTCCCGAGGAGTGGAATGATATAACATCAGTGATCGACAATGTAAAGACTGATCAAGGTTATGAGAGTAAGATTTCGGATGAATTTATCAATGGTCCACCAGAACTAAAACCGGATGACAACGTTAGAAACTTGTCTTTCATTTACAGCTTGTTGCTTTTCTTTGAGTCATTCGACACCTTTTTACAGGAAGGGTTTACTCTGAAGAATGCAGCAGGAATTTATCCTCTTGCCCAGACACAAATGCAAGAAGGAGTGGAAGCTTCAGCAACGGCAGAAAATGTTTCATTTGCCAGGCTTTCTTCGCTTCCTTCTTTCCGAGACTCCCAATCAAGTAGTTTTCGGAATGACATGGAGAACTCACAGTTGTCATCTAGCATGGTGAGTTCCGATGACCATATCGCGGGACATGACGGTCCCCAAGTGCTTGACCTGAGAGGTGGTTACAAAATATAGGCTTAAATTTCGTAAATGAAGATGACACGATGTTTGTTTCCCAGAGAAAGTTTTAAGTTATAACCAGTTCATTGTTTGTCAAGGAATACAAGGGTCTTCTTGTTTTAACTTTCTTTGGAAAATCAAAGATTCTGGGCACTCGTAAAATTTGAAATTTTGACGAGTTGTCAAGAAATTCTTGAGATTACCAAAATTAGTAAAAAAAATGCCAATGAATGAAAGGGCGCCATGTTTACCAAAAGGCATTTTTTTTGTAAAATTAAAAATGAGAATAGATGGAATATTCAGAGCAGATGGATATTTGAATTGGGTTGTAGTTGAGCTTCGTCTCGAGAACTGTTGATATCGCATTTTAGTTGGTTTCTTAAACCTTTTTGACCCGTACGAACCGTCCATTTCTCGTCTAGTTCAAGAATAACGAAATAACCCATCTTTAGTGGTCTACCGAGGTTTTAAAGGTTTTGGGTAGTACTGAATATTATCCTTTTTTGGCGCAAAGGGCGTCCCTAGGTATTTAAAGGGATCTATCTCCTTCAAGGACTTTGAAGCTCTATTTCATTGCGACACTAATTGAAAGTTTTTCACAACCCTTATGTCGAATAATAGCCACGCTTTGAGTGGCGCTAATGTAAACTTCTTATTTCGCTCAGTAGAAAGAGACTTCTCGAATGGCAAGGGACTATCGGAAACAGATAAGACTCTTTCAGAAACTACTCATTGGAGAAATACATTGAACGGGACAAGCACTTTGCAAAAACATGGAATGAAACCATATAATGATATCCATGAAGATTGGAATGAAAGGTTGCGTTATACTCATTCAAGCAATTCACTTTCATCCATATCGGAAATTGTATTCCAACAGGACAAAAGATTTACAGATGATTCATCCTATCTGTTTTCATATCCTGATCATTCGTTGGACTATTTGTCATTGAGCAAGCATGAAGACTCCAAATTGGGTGGCACTGGTTCCCAGCAAAAAATTCAGAATCCGTTTACGTCTCTAGTATCGACAACTCCAAATTCTTTTGGTTGTAATAGTGCAAATGAAATATTTTCAGATTGGACGCTTTCATCAGATTCTTCTGAGACCCAAGCTAGTCAAGCATCTCGTGTGACACTCACAAGTAATTTGGTGAACAGTGAGGACAACCAATTGAACTCTTCATACAAGTATCCCATTAGACGATCCCGCCCAGATTGCATCTATTATCTTAAGACAGGGAAATGCAGTTACGGAACGAAATGCAAGTATAATCACCCTCCAAGAGATCAAACTCTGGTCAAAGCCTTATCTAGACGTGAATGTTTTGATTTCTTACAATTTGGCAGATGTCCATATGGTAAGAAATGTAAATACAGTCATCCTAATCGTCAACATGGCGAGAAAAATAACTTTTCAACAGAAACGACACAGCATCATCACTTGGCTCCAAAAAATGCTAGTTTGAAGAATTCTGAGCGTCACTGTCAGCGCTCTCGTTCTAATTTAGACCTATCAATGTTAGAATTGGACGAGATCTCCTCAATATGGAACGAGGAAAGTTGGAATAAGATCAACTTCGAGGATAGTTCTTCTACATCTTATCATTTATGGGATAGTATATCGGTATTTGACCCTTCTTTGCCTAATCTTGTTCCGGACACCGCATTCTGTTATGTAGAAACCATGAATGCAAGTCAAATGAATGAAAGGCGACGCTTATTTCCTGATACTTGTGAAAGACATGTTGTTGCGGATGTTGCCACTGAACAACATTTGCCATTGAGAAGACCAAATCATGGTTCTAGACGAGTTTCTCGTGATCCTTCATTTTTAAAGGACTGTGTCGGCAATGTTTCAAATGTCATGAAGCACCCAAATCAGTTTTTTAGCACTCCGTCTGTAGAACTCTTGGAGGTCAATGAGGTTAAGTTTGAATCAGTCAAAAAGAACATGGTTGCTGAACAGTCGCAATGGGTACAAGATGATGGAGCGGAAGAATTATGTCTTGGTGAGGAAACTTCCGATTGTTTAGCAGCATTGTCTTCAATGTTTTCCAGTTGTTCGATGCAATGTTCCGAGTCTAATTGAATGGATAAATTCATTCATGATCGTCCTTGGTTGGATAAATATTTTAGTGAGAGTAAGTTCATGAAGCGATGAAGAAATGTTCATATTACAAAGAGCGAGATGGGAAATCGTTGTGTCTACTGTTGGTTCGAAAACGTTCTAGGTTGCTCGATAGAAGAGATTTTTTATGACTCATGCATTATAGTTTGTGTAAATAGAGTATATTTGTTGATTGTCATTATATGTTGTTTCATGTTTTTGATTGGAAGAATTTATTCAAAGTATTCATTCACAAAAGTGACTATTTTCCAGTCTATTCAGTCAAAATTCGAGATTTACAGACTCACAATAGAGCGATATCACATGAAAGCGTGTGGGTCATCACGATATCCCCTATCATAGATCAAAATGAGACATCTTCTCTTGCAGTTTATACATTCTTACCTGATTCTTCTTGCTAATTGCATATCCTTTGGCATTATAGTGACCCTTTTAGCATGTATTGCACATAAATTAGCATCCTAATATTACATTCTATTAATCAAAGCATGAAACTTTTCATCATATTTACCTCCAACAAACCAACTAGATAGTCCTCAGCACTTGTTTGAAGAGCTAGGACTGCTTCAACTTGCCAACGAAGTTCATGGTGATAGTGTTGAGTTATTTCCTTTACCTAAGTGGACATGAAGTGTTCAACCCAGATTCCCGGGTCTATTTTAAAACCACGTACCAGACGAGCAAACGGTAACTTGCGAATCAACAATTCCGTACTCTTTTGAAACTTGCGGATTTCCATTAGAGCTCTCGTACCTGGACGATATCTATGTGCTTTGACACCCGTTGAATTTTTTGCTGTAGAAGAAGCTTGTCCACTTTTCAACAGATGGAATACGAGGTTTCAAGTAACGCTTACGAGGTTGACTAGCTTTCATGAGTTTTGATTCTCTTCGGTTTCGGTCACCTCCTACGACCGAACGAGACAAGATCTTTCCAGTGCGAGGCATTTGCTATCTTTTCTTCAGTTGCTATGCTGGCATACGTACAATGACAATCCTTGAAAGAGCTCAACTTGACCCAAATAATTTATGGCGGGTTCGCCTTAGATTTTTAAATTTTCCTTCTTTTTGGAGGAGGGGGGGGGAAGAGAGAGAGAGTGGTAGGACTGGGATTGGAATTCCTAAGAAAGGTATCAAAAGAGAGAATACACACAACACTTTCAGTTCATATTACTTGAAAAGAATAAAATTCAAAGTGACAAATGACAGCCATTTTATCAATCATATCATCGATGAGTCCGTGATTGACGTGTTGATAGTTTGAACATACATGCCACAAATAATCTCCAATTTATATATCATATACATTGAACGGACAGTTTTTATTTCTCTTACATGTACACTTGGTTGAATATGCATTCATGGGTAAAGATAATTCTTTCCATGCCATATCTTCAGTTGTAGGAGACTGCTTTGATTGGGAAGAACGAATGATTTTGTGGGTTTCATTCACTTGGGTTGATGAATAGACGTTGAGTTGTTCTCACACATATACGAGGCGTTTTGTAATACTTCACCTCAGCCACCTTTTCATGGCAACCACAAAGTTTTTTTTGCTGACCTGTGTTGCGACGAAAGCGTTGCGAAGGGTTTCCCGTCGATGTGTTCACTCGTTCAATCAATCAGAAACGAAACTGGCACGCCCAGAATATTCCGCTATATTATCTGCCAGATTTAGTGAAGGATTCAAAAATGAGGAAACTTTGCTTTTGAATGGTACGACACAAAGTGCCTCTGGAAATGGAATGTTTATGGTTTCTGGTCCCCCAGGAGTTGGTCTGAATACTGTCGTTGATGAAGCTGTTGAAAGATTCATGGAACGAAAGGATTCCTGGCAGATAGAAGAGGATACCA
>NW_005178379.1:0-11070 GCF_000341285.1 Galdieria sulphuraria
TCAAGATATTCGAGGACAAGATACAATCTGCCGTCTTCATAAAATGCATCCAGTAGTGCTATTATATTTGGATGATGAAGTTCTCTGAGAATCTAGGTAGACAAAATAGAAAAGTTTAGAGACTTTGTAACAATTCTTGTAGAAGTACAAAGGGGTTGTGCCTTTATATGTTAATTGTATACGACTGCCTACCTGGAGTTCTCTTGATGACAAGCTTTCTTCATATGAGCAAAACTGCTGACGTATTCTCTTTATAGCAACCTTGCACCTTTTTCAGAACAGTTTAGTTCATTTTTCGTATCTTAACAAACCATTTGAAGTGTTTCTTGATCTTCTGCCAACACCACCGTACCATGGGAACCTTTTCCTAGCTTTTTTAGTATTTTATACTTGTTGCCACGCATGAAATGGAAATGAACATTGCGATAAAGAGTCCAGAGAAAAAAGTGTTTATATATTTTGGGCGCCAAAATTATTAACGATGAAGTACATTTTCCTTGAGTATTCTTAGTCCGAGCAACTGTGCATATCGCTGTCTATGTTCTTTTTCTTAAACAAATTTCCTGGAAAAGGAAAAGTTGATTGAAAATGATAAGAATTCCAGTATGAACTACTGTTCTTTCAAAGTTTTAGAGAGTTTCTGGGCAGACCCAAAAGTTCTAACTTTTGCCAGGTATTTGCAAGTCGTCACGGCCCGTTAGATTGTGCTGTAATTTGTTCAAGTTCCAGTGATCAAAGGTCGACTCTTTGTTTTTCAAACGTTTTCACTGTATTTCTAATGACAGAATCTGTTGAAAAGCATGCAACCAAAGAACATCCTGTTTATATTGTATGCATAGGACCTCTTTCGAATATTAGCATGTTTATCGAATTTTAAGTCCAAGTAGTAAATCCTCTCGCAAGCTGACAACATTGAAGGTACCCAAAAGCTCATGAAAATAGTTTTGATGGGAGGAAGCTTTGGTAAAGGAAATATTCAACCTACATCCGAATTTAATATCGCCTATGATCGATCCTATTGCAGCACATAGCAGCAATATTCCTATAACTATGCTGCCTTTGGATTTAACTCATAAAGTGATGGTTACACAGAACAAATTTTCGGAGAGATTTCGTCATTGTCCTCTATATTCTCTTTAATTGTACTAGGCTTACTAAAGTATTTCCAATCGACTTGTAGAGGTTCGTTGGCATCTATTTTCGCCTCGCATTTCCGACGTTTGTCTTGAAAGGCGGCTTTGGAATTTCATATCCTCCTCTTCACGATAGCTTATCTAAGAGATCCTAAAAAATTTGAAACAACCCATATGCGATAAGTTAGCAACAACTAGTTAACATATTCATGAATCGAATGAAACTTGAAAGTGTTGGTGTTGAAATAAGCCCTGGACTATGTAACGGACAAACTATTGGATATTTTCATTGGAGAAGGCCAGGCTGGGAAAGAAAGTGAACGCTACCATGAAGGTGGACGTCGACTGGTTTTGGAACATTATGCTTCAAGCATTCAAGGAAGCTTACATAAACAGTTTTTTGTGACTTTAATGTCTATACTATGCATTAATGGCCTATAGAATAAAGGTCTCTTTTTGATGACATTGATGACATTGCTTGTAACTACCAAGAAGTTGATAAGTAGGCAGACATTATAGTATTTTCATATTATTTGAGAATAAAAATAAGTATCGAAAAGAAAATCTTTTTATTTGGATACATGTCAAACAACGGCCAGCTTGATAACCTTCAACTCGTCTTCAACTTTAATACCAGCGAAAACTGGAGGATAGCAAGAAGTCTCTGACGTCTCTATTAGTGGATGCAACATGTTGTCCGGTTCCACATGAGTAAAGATGGTAGAAGAAACTCTCCACAGGCTTTCATGCCTATTCCTTTTCTCATTCACAATTCTATGAGAGTCCACATTGGTTGGCTTTAACAGACAGAGTAAACACTGCTTATGTCATGTGGTCAAGAAAAAAGAGGAGTTTTTTGAGATGAAAAGAAAAGTTCTTCGGGAACACGAAGAATCCAAAAAGCGAATGGTATGGCTGGATCTGTTCAGAGTGAGGCGCAATTTAAGAGCTGTATTTTTGGGTGTAATGTTGATGGTAATTCAAGAATTTTCTGGTATTAATGCAATCAGTTATTATATGGGAACTCTATTACATCGTAGTGGATTCTCTTCCTTGGATTCTGTCTATTGGAGTATGCTTCCTGGATTCTGTGGAATTTTAGGTACATTGTCCCCAGTTCTCTTCATGGATCATTTTGGTAGAAGAATAATGGATGATGATATTAGCTTCGATATCTGTTGTCATCGTTAGCTTTGCCCTTTGTGGATTTTCTTTTCTTATACCCACAGCCAATACTTGTGGTAGGACAGGACTATATATGCTTGGTGTCTGCATATACGAATTGTTCTGGAATCAATATTTAGGACCAGTTCTTTGGGAATTCTAGGAGAAGTCTCTCCAGCATATTTGAGAAATCATGGAATGGCAGTTGGAGACTTTGTGACATTTTTAGACAATTTTATAACAACTTATTGGTTTAGTAATGACAGAAATTGGAGTCTTTGCTGGTTTCTTTGGATGCATTACTTTTCTGCGTCTTCTATATTGTCTTTTATTGATGCCTGAAACAAAAGGTAAAACTTTAGAGCAACTGAATGAAGTATTTGAAATGCCTAGTAAAAAACTTGTTGCAAAGAATATTGCTATGATTGATTTACTACATTTGAGGTTTGGAAATGCTTTGGGTTGGTAGTCAGTTGTGTCCAACACTAGTGTCATTGAATTGTTCTGTACTGTCTTTTCTATCGATACAAAGTAACTGTAATATCCAA
This sequence comes from Galdieria sulphuraria, assembly GCF_000341285.1. NCBI lineage: Eukaryota > Rhodophyta > Bangiophyceae > Galdieriales > Galdieriaceae > Galdieria > Galdieria sulphuraria. The sequence continues at coordinate 2,846 of NW_005178379.1, forward strand.
GGCATTCCGTTACTACCATCAATAATCCTCTATGACTCCTCTATGATTGTGGTAACTTTCCTCAGTGGAAACAAATTATGGATAGTTGGGGTCAAAAGTTATTAGACTCTGCGTTTACTATTTCGGAAATGTTAACCATAGGTTTAGGTTTGTCGTCTTCAACCTTACCAGAGTTTATTCGGTTTGGTACACACATATTATCGCCTAGTGGTTCTGACCTGAATATTTATGGAGATAAAGCAGGAACAGTTCTTGCAGGTTTTCACTCTGATATTAGTTTTCTTACTATTCATGGTCGCTCACGTTTTCTTGGACTTTATTTGTTTACTTCAGAAGGTGATCGTATACCATGTAAGATACCCAAAGGCTATTTACTAGTTCAAGCCGGTGCGCAACTTGACTATCTTACAGGAGGATACACTAAGAAAGGATATTATGAAGTTGTTGTTCCGGAGAATACTTGTAGAGTTGTCAAAGTATGGAAGGAAAAAAGTGATTCTTTATGGGCAGTTCATCCCGCGATGAATGTTCATGTGGAGCCGGATCGAGTTCTTCAACCTGTTGGTGAATTTGGACATGGTATGCAAGCAGACTGGTATCCACCTATTTATGCCGGAGAGCAAGTAGAAGAAGAACTAGAAAGTATTAAGTTGACACGTATTGCAAGTTGATGACAGATGGTTTGCTTGTAGAATTAAGAATTTTTTGATTCCGGTTCTCATGATATTGAGTGTAATCATGGGCTACTTGTTTTATTATGCAATACTCTCTTTGAGTGTACCGACTATTGAAAGAGTTTACAGACAAACGATGTATTTCAAGTTTCTTGCCTCAATTTTACTACATTCGCAGTTCTGATTTGTTTCTTTGTCATATGTAATATTGAGCTGAATGTTGAAGTTTTTTGCGTCTTTTAGGTAGAAGTTACAACCATTGATTTCATTGCGAACCTATCTGTTTTCTTAGACTAATATGTTGCTTTTCCATTAAAACAAGTAAACTAGGCACAAGTTATGACGGACGTAACTTTCTCTAGGTAGAATGTGACTTTCATTCTGCTGCCTTCTCAATCTGGATGGTAATCAGTTTCAAGTACTCTGATGAAGACGACACTTTTTGATATTAAATAGCATCAGAGTTCAAGTGATTTTCTACAAAAAGTATTCGTAGACAATACTAACCATTTATCTTTCAAAAAGTAGCTTCATTAAGTCAATACGCAACGTTTGTGCATCTACGGAAACTCATTTGATTTGTCGAATGAAGCATTGATGGACCTAAAAGAATTAATCAACAGAAGACTAGATTTGGGCAGGTATTTCTTCTCGAGACATTTCTTCTTTGCGATTCTCCCAGGCAAGACCTACGAAACCTGAAAAGACACAAAGCGCCCCTAACATATATATTGAAGAGAAGAGAGTTTTGCCCTGCAAAGTATCTACCATAGTTGACAACGGAATAGTTAATGATAATGCCATGGTGGCCAACACAGGACTGGTGAAGACGACTGCCAATGCCCATAAATAGTCTGATAATACAGTTCCTATCAAAGCATTCATAATCAAAAATAAAAAAGATTGGAAGGAAGGAAGAGCCAGTTTCTCAAAGCCCAAAATATTCCATAAAAATATGATGGGAAGCAAACATATCATCATAACAAGTCCCATCCAGCCTAAGGTCATTTTATCAATATCAAATATCGTCCGCATTCACAAACAACCTACCGAACAATTCCGAAATATCTAAAGGACTAGAATGCAGTAATCTTATTTGCAAAAATAAGACATAGAATGAATAAAACAGTGCTGAAAAAATGCTGAAAAAATCACCGATAAGGGTACGACTTCCACGCGAAGCATTATCTGACCACGTAACAAAGACAACTCCAACAAAGCTGACTTGAAAGTTATCACCATACTAAATAATTGATAACTACTTACTTAAGAAGAACGTATAAAAATTTAACCCAGGACAGTCTTTCTACACGAAAATATGCAGCAAGAAACAACGTGAATACACTGGAAAGAGTAGATAGGATACTATTGGAAGCAACAGAAGTTCGATCCAAAGCCAAATTAAAAACATAGTTGGCTGTTAGCCAAAGTAAACCAAACTGCAGAATATTCAAGGCATAGTTTTTCAACGTGGAACGACTTGATATTCCAAAGTCTTGCTGTGGTACTGTTGACGCTTCGTCACGAAAAGAATAAGTAGATGCTTCTGCTGTCTGGAAGATTTCCTCTTTTGAAATATTCACTACAGTTTCTTCCTCATAGCAACGGGTTCTATTGGTACCAGGAACCAGTTTAGTCTTGTGCTCACAGCAAAGCCAGTTGCAGAAAATTGGAATCAAGTAGAGGGAGAAGAAAGAGGTTGAAATATACGTAAGAAATAAAGGTTTATCGTAGTTTACTTTTCCGAAAATGTACTGAATAAGAAAACTCGAAGAAACCCATAATACTGCTACAAGTAGTAACAAAACGATTCCCAAAGCACTTCTTGTGAATGGCATATTGTACAGACTGTCTTTGAAATTTTGCCAGAGTTGATGTGATCGAACTTTGTTCCTCAAAAAGACCTTTTTTGAGATGAAAGTTTCATTTTTCGAACCCATCAACCTTTTATCAACGTTTGATACTTTTGAGCACATAGACGAGAGTGGGAATAACAGTTGTTTATGAGGCAGAATAATCCATTTTCAAGAAACTAACTCTTTGCACTACCTGATGTTTCCAACTATCGGAAGGTACGAGATTTTGCTCGTAGTGACATCTTTTCAAGTAACGCAGGAAGTTTGGATAAGTTTCCGTATTCCATGCAGATACCAGTGGACACGGAAAGTAGTACTTGAGGACTTTTTAGAGATATTTGAGTCGGTAACTTTCAAGTGACTAGGCGTGGTCAGATTGTGGAGTTTGTGCAACTGCATTGTGCTTAAGATCTTTATGATTCACTCGACTTGTTGAAGGGATTCTTAAGCCGGACCCTCTTCCTTTTGTATATCGTTTCACTAAAGTGGAAGTTTCTTTTCTTCGAAGCACAAAGAAATGTTCAATTTGGAAAATGAGGAAATATACTTGAGTTTTCAGAGTTAACTTGAGCCCAAGAACTATATAGGTAGGAAACTGGTTTATGTGAGGGAAAGCAAAATCGATAAAAGTTCTATTATAGTTTTAACCAAACCTAGTTAAAAAAATTGCCTGCATACGCACAATTATTAAATAACTCAGTTGAATTTATGCGACCATTAAAATAGCCACAGGAGAATTACCGATCACTCTTTCTCATTGAGCTAATTCTGTTGTTGGTTTGAGAAACGCGTTTTGGTCTATTGGCAATGATCCTTAACAAAGTACGAGAGATAACAATAAATATAAAATAGAACAAAGTAGAACAGCAACTCAGGATATTCCCAATGGTTTTTGTCTTTGCCTGAGAATAAAGATATTTTCTCCGGAAAAGTTCTCACTTTATCCAGACAAAAACAGATCTTTTGTAAGTCAAAAGTGACAACTGTGGCAAAAAATTTTGATTTCCCTTCATCAGTTTCTCTCCATATTCGCTAAACTTATAGAAGACAGGAAATTTTCGATACAGAATTATTTGCAAAAGTTAAAAGAAGTTTTCCTATTATCAATATCTGTTCCCGTCCTCAACAAAAGTTTTCAAACTAGACGCATAAAAAGCAGTTTCTCTATTCCTCAAACCTGAAAATGTGCCATTTCCACTCAATACCATTCTTTCATAAACTAGAAAGATCATGCACCACCTCTGCAACTTAGACCTCTATCAAACAATTTCTCATCAAAAGTCTTCAGCATTTCTACTTTCACAATTTCACCCGGGATAGAAAGTCTGCAATGTGATAGTAATACAGAAAAACTAAAAGGCTGAAATGGATCTCCACGCAAGCTTTGAATATAGGGAGATTCCTTTGAAAGAACAGTGTGAAACTGATTGCCTCTCTCCGAAGATGATGAAGTGCTCATCCCAACTTCACGGAACAATTTTCCACTCATCGTAGAATATATACGAACAACTTTCTCCTCACAAGAACCTGTTATCAAATAGTCCTTTCCATTCATATAATATGAACGAGTATAATTATAATTTGAACGAGTTTGAGGTATAGGAAAATGAGTATGCAGTCGTCCATCCGATACAGTATACTGATACACTTCATTATCAATTGCAGAACTTAACAGATAACTATCGTCAGGAGAAAAACAAACCATAACAGTACCCATGCGACTAGAACGCACAAATATAGGCATTTGTTTTCCATTTATAGGAGGTTCTCGAATGTCAAATAGCTTAATACTTCGATCGAAAGATGATGTTGCAAAAAGAAAGGGTGACAGATTCGAAAATCTTGTCACATTGATATGCTCTGAATGACACTCTTTCAGAGTTTGCACTTTTACACCGGTACGAATATCATAAACTCCTATGTCCGTAGAATAACCACTGGTAAGAAAGAACTGGCTGGTGCAATTTGCGTGCAACGAAGTTTGCAACTCGAAATTTTCAAAAGATCGAACACACTGAAAATCAACACCTTGAGAATCACGAGAAGAAATATCGAGTAATTGAATAGTACCGTGGTCACTTCCAATTAACAATTTTTCAGGATAATTCGGCAACCAACAAAGCGCTAAAATAGTTTCATTCTCTCGACTATTAATCCTTGAACATCCTAGCAAAAGCTGTTTCTCATGATTTAAAAGCAGAACTTCTCCATCTACTGTTCCAACTGCCATGAGTTCTGGAATCAAAGGATGATATTCAAACTGCCTTGCTCTGTAAGGCACATGGCAGATACGACTGCAGTGAACCGTAGTTCGTGAAGTTGTCAGGGCTGATAAGACGCATTTCTCAAAATGAGATGAATGTCCATTATAAAGTTGCTTCCTTTCATTCGGAAAACAAGACAACCTGTCTTTTTCATCCATACTAACAGGTAGATGATGATCCCCCGATACTTGTCTGCTTTTAAGACTTAACTGTCGCTTTGACAGAATATCTAAAATATTCAAGTTGTAACCGTCCTTGTAAGCAAGAATTTGAAAATGTTTGAGAAGAACCTTTTGGGCGTATCTTCGATCTTCTTCATCTATCTCCATTTCATTAATCACTTGCAAAAAGGGACAAAGAGCAATAAAGAATTCGCAGTGGGTGGCAATGTCGCAAATTGGTGTTTGTCGAAGCAATGAATCGTCTTCGGCTTCTGTATTCTGTATCAAAGTAAAATATCTTCTCCAATGAAAATAATTCGATGAAACATTATCCGAAGATCGACCAAAATTTGTGGAGGATGATTCTGTCAAGGAACATTCATTTCCTTCAAGATAATCTTCTCCTATGTCAGTTAAACGATGCTGTGACGAATGAAGTCTAGCAGATGAAGGCAAATTCTGATCACTCGGTATGCTTGCTGACGATACTGAGGGAGTTTCAAATGATTCTTCTGAAGTGAGAATTTGAAAATCAGTTCTGTCAGTAGATAAATCTGTCGCGACAGGACTACTTGCCGACTCTTCATGTGTACTGGCAAAATTGACGGAGTCTCTATCACGCAAATAAGAGCGTCTCGTAACTCGCTGGAAACCAAGGCTATCTACAAATCTTCTAGAGCTAAAGAACTGAGGATAACCAGGAATTCTGTCGTTTTCTGGTGGCAAATACACTTCAGAAGAGCTTTGTTGTCCATAAACCAATTGGTCCCTTGTTTGGGCTACACGACCACCAAAGGAGCTTGTTTCTAAAGCATTCAACAAAGAACAACTATCTGATTCACTTTCTAAAAGCTGCTTTTTCCTGTAGGGCAAACGCTGAAGAGAAAGAATACAAGGTTGCGTTCTACGTAACCATTCCAAAAGGCACCATAAACTGGAAAACCGAGTATTCCTCAAAGACAGAGCCTCTATTCTACCAATAACTTGCACCATACAACTACTCACTGAGAATATGGGACACATATCTAATATCAAGGCTTTCATTTCTGAGTTCTCTTGGGGCCAGCCCTTACAAGTAACTACCTGGTGTTGGGTAATTTTTACAGGACAATCATCTCCTTGACAAGGTGCTAAACCTATACTTGCGGAAACCTTATCGCGACAACCTAAATATTCGATAAAGGGATTATCTCGGAAGTCCACTGATTGGCTCAAGCCTAGGCTTCGAATGGTCACCAAAAGTTTCGTCGCACCACGAGAAGAGATGCGATTATGGCAAAAAGACCAGGTTTCTATGTACGAAAGCCTGACAAGCTCAGTGTTAACCATTACCGCGGCGAGTATGTCACAGTCGTCATCTGTTAATGGAGGTGAAATGGAAGACAAGTCGACAACTAAACCAGCTTTCCGCTGCAAGCTGTCACTTTTGTCAATTTGAGAGTCAACCTTACCAAGTCTGCTTTTTACAACTTTATGCTTTGCTCTGTTTTTAACTTCAGAAAAGGTGAGGGTTTCATAAATCTGCTCCATCAACAAACGATGCTTTGAACGTTTGGTTGGATTCCTCTGTTGGGAATGAGTACTTGTTAATTAATCATAGAAAATGCAACCCATTCCTTTCACAGATAAGCAAAATCACCGTTGTCAATTTATTTTGTTTCAGTTATTGCTGCATGAGTTTTTCGTTTGTTTGTGAAGTTTTGTTGACAAAAGTTTTGCTGGAAGATAATCAAGAATCTTATGAATTTCGCAGTAACTTTTCGGTACATTCACAAATGGAGGGTAATTGTTGGCATTGTTGTGACCAGAGAAAGTAGTATTCTAAGTAACTATTCCCTTATCTTCTCTTACGAGAGAAGCACAAATATTGACTCGGAGATGTTTGAAACATTGACGATAGCAGCAGATATTGTTTTGTTTATGATTCTAAGTAGTTTCGTCTTGCAGGCGTTTTCATTTAGATAAAACTGTACAAGAAATGAGAGGAAATATCCTTGTCTTTAAAATTTAAATGAACAATAGAGATCATGTCTTTGAAGTGTGTCCAAAGTTTTCGAGGAAGAGTTTCTCATTTTTTTTGATAATCATTCCCTAATGTTTTGTATCATTTCCTCTTGGAATAAAAATTTTTAGTTAGGAAGAACAGACATTTATTGCTAAATGTAAAAAGTGTGTTTATGGAACTTTAGGAGAACACGAATCGTATCTTGAATGACTGCTGTAACTAACGAGTTTATAGTCATTTTTATTGTAAAGCATCTATTGCAATGTTTCAATTTATGTTACTGTAATTTAGAAGCATTCCACAGCTGTGTTAAAAATGCATATTTATGTTTCCTGAGATAATTCCTTCAAACTATCTGAGGAATGTTACTACGTAATGATGAATATAGATTTTCAGAGATTCAATAAGAGGCTCTTTCTTTATGACTTCATTCTTGACAAATATAACTTTATTAAATAAATAAACATGCGGCATTGATAACATTTTGAAAATCAACAAGATGGAAGAATAAATGCTCCCCGAAAACTTTCAGAATTAACTACTTAATGCAAACGATAATCACGTGCTGTTGTTGCAACAAGCAAAATGAAACCTACATAAAACCAGAGAATAAAAGTACAGATACTTTAGAATTCTTGATGCAAAATGAAGATCTTTCATGCTTTCTTTGATTAGAGCCCATTTGTATCGTAACTTTGAACATATATCTTGAAAGATTACATTAGAACATGGCCCTATGATAGCTTGCAGTTGATCTTCAAAGAAAATTTTCAAAGACTGCTATTATAACGGGACAACAAGAAAAACAGATAGACTACTGAAAGTGTAGGAATGGACAAGGGTTCTAGAGTCGCGTAGATTTTCAAGATATCATAAAAAATTGCTCGGTGACGAAATAGTCCATTCAAGAATGCTCTATTTGACACCCTTGTTCATCACCAACTTGACATAAGTATTATGTTTCCTCTTCATCAATGTCATTTTCTAGTTCATCTAAATTTCCTCTCATAATCAAATCTGTTATCACAGACAAGACATAGGATTCAAGGAGTTTTCTGGGGAGTTCGATTGATTCTTGCTCATTCTATGGCTTATAAGAATGGGGTATGTGATCCAAATCACAAAGTCGTGGTTTGAAGAATAAATTTGCTCAAGTTTGATATAGTTTTTGACAGTGTCTTATAAAACAGCCCCCGATTTATAACAACTTTTGAAAATTATTTGTTTTAGAAAATTTCTCAGATATTAAAACAAGATATTCCTAA
>NW_005178378.1:0-11013 GCF_000341285.1 Galdieria sulphuraria
AACAACTTTTTCTGTCTCAGTCTTTGAGAATTATAGTAAAAGGAGTTACTAGTCTTTTTTCAACAGACTAGAAAGACAACATAGCAGACACTTGAAGAATGTTTTGAGATATTCTTCGGTAAACACTTTACGAAGTATTTGGACAAGAAAGGATATTTTTCATTTTAGTTGTATTCAACATGTATGTATGTATAGTCTATTCATTTTGAATCGTTGCAACTCTGCAATATCGCAAATTGACACCAAAAATAGCCTTCAAATGAAAAGCTTTTAGTTTTGAATTGTGTTAAAAGGTATCTTCGAAATATTTGAAAGATTGCACTAGTGTATTAACCGAATCATTCTCCTGCACACAAGTGCATATCATCAATATCCAATTTCTGTAAGAGTCAACAGGTCCTGTTTCTTTCTCCTCTGAAAATACTTGCAGACAATAGTGATATTTGATATTGTGGATTCTGCTAAGAGAAAACTTATTTTCAAAAAAGTTCAATTCAGTTCAATTGAGTCTATCCTATCGAGTCTCTTCTCGTTTTTCATCATAGCATTTAAATCATAGTTGAATTGTCTCTTCCATATAGTCGACTATATAGTTGAGATGTTTTTGAAGGTAAACATGACTGTTTAGGTTTAAAGGTTTTCACTGCCTTCTCTTGAACTTTGTAGAAACCACAAATTGTGAACATAGATAAGAAAGCAAACTATATAAAACACAAAGCTGCTTTAGGGAATGGATAACTCCAAGAGGACTCTTATGTCTTCCAGTACGAAGAAAACAAAACTTTTAAAAGCTCTGCAAATTCAAGGAAAGATTTGTTTAGCTCCACTTGTCTCCTACTCTCTTCCCACTCTCTCAAACATCAGCTCGTTGCATGAGTCATAATACAAAAGTTATTCGTGTTAGACACTAGGCAGAAGACTCTCGCGAAATATAAACAGATGGATACACTGGTGGAGGCTTCTCCTTAGATATTTGTAACAAGAATCAAAGACAACTCAAAGTTTTGTATAAACAAACTGTCTATATATACAAGAAACGTTCATTTCCATTAGGGACAAGTCAAACATAAAGAAGAAAAGATATAGTCTTATCCAAATTGCTCTAAAAAGAAGGAAAATGTCTCTTTCAACTTTGTATTATTCAGCAGAATAAAATTGTGCAGAGTCAAATTGATATTGTGATTGTGATTATCCGAACTGGTAAAGGTCTTGCTCTCTTAAATGTATTAGATCAATTTCGTCTCCTAGTGAAAAGAAAAGAATATAAACGTAGAAATAATGGAAAAATAAGAATCTTTCATTCTCCTCTTTGCAAAGTAAAAAAGAAAGGCGAATCTTGAAATATATGTGCAAGGAGAAGCGAAAGCATCACCACTTTTACTCTCATACCAGTCAAAACTCTCTAGAAGTTGTTTATGAAGAGAACAAACCAAGACCCTTGTAAATTTTGAGGCTCGATCCTCCTTGACGTAGGAAGTTTATGTACGAATTGTGTATAAACAAAAGTATTCCCAACCTTTGGTCAGTTCTTTATTATCGTCCTGTCCTCTGTATACTTTCCAATTCTAAGGTTGAATATACGAGGTTTGTTCCAGTCCTTATTATTTCTGTACACGTTTTATTCTTCTTTATAACTCGTAATCGAACAAAGATTGTTCCTTGAGCGTAATTTGCATGGAAGGAAAGGTTCTAGTTCTCACGTTGCAAGCCAAATAGAGTTAATGTCATTGAAATTGGAAAATGATCACTTTACACCTTTAAACAGTTTTCCTTAATTTTGAGTGACCAACAAAGAAAGGTTCTCAGATCGAGAACGAGTCAAAAACTGGTTGTAGCAAAACCGTTCTTGATTTGTTATCAAAATAGGCTCACAAGTAGTTTCAAATTTACCTTGCAGAGACAAGATTGATCAAACTCAACTCTGTTAAAGGGCTACAGTGTCGCTAGGGAGTTGAGAGGACCTTTGTTACGACACTGTTCTTCTCGTTTCACAAAAATACTGAGATGTGAGATTGATGGTATCTAGCACACTTATTGTTCCAGAAACTTTTTACATATCTTCAAGTGAAATATTTTCTTTCATAAAACTCACTAGTCACTCAAAATAATATATCTCCAGTGAAAGGAGAGAATACAAAGCGATCCTTCTCATAACAATCCAATCAGAAATTCAACACAATGGTTTGATTGTTGGATGAAAGGGAAGGCTCAGTGAGTGTTGTCAAGGCTGTGGACCTGGTTCAAGTTTGCTATTGAAACTTCTCAGACTTTAATTGCTAAAACAAATTCTTCGTTCGTTTTAGTTTGACAAGTGAATTTCTATTATCTACCTTTCCTTTTAAGCCCTTCAAATGTTTCTTTTAGAACAATCCATCGAGTCCTGAGCTCTGAGTTCCATGTAGACTGTAGTTTTTTTTAGTATTTACAACTTTTATTATCTCTTTGGATTTTATATACTTTATGCAACACTTGTTGTTATTTCACTTGTGGTCTTGTATGGAAATTTGAGGTTAGCATTGTCGAGAAGAGAACAAAGACAAAGGAGTTTAAGCTGTCGTTGAGTGTTGGTACTTTAGTCAATTAGTTGTCTCTCAAGTTTGGTTATTTTTGTCGATAAGTGTTCCAGAGCAGTTTTGCGTATTTATTAGCAGTTGATAGTCTAGTCTTGTAGTCTGTTGTTGAGATTCAGTCTTTGGGTTGATATTTCAAAGATATTCTGCAAGAAAGCAGTTAGACACTCTGTTGAGTGTTTTGTTCAGTACACAGAATTATATTCCGTATACTAGTTTTCCTTGTCTTCTATATGACTCTTTTCAAGATGTAGTAATCGGTCTGTAACTCTGCAACAGGCATTTCTCAGGATAGCATAGGAAAGTCTCGAGTCCATCATTGCTTATTTTCAATGATTGTTTGTATTGTTGTGCTTTTAGATCAATTCTCTATTGATACGAGTATGTCTTTTGAAATATTATGGATGTGGGGCTTTAGATAACGAAAGCTGAATAAACTTGTGTTTTGAAAGCAAGGGAAAAGTTTTCAGTTCAAAGTATACTCACCTTGTTGGGAACCATGAAATAAAGCAAGCAAAAGGAAACTGTTGAAAATCTTGGTTGTGTTTACTTGGGTAAAATGTTTTGACAATGGCGACTGTAGTTACTCGTCCGTTTTGAGAAACGCCTTTGTTTTTTTGAATTACTGGGTTTACCAAAAGTTAAGTTTTGTCTAAAGAATATGTAAGTCGTAAGAGTGATAGTGTTGAAGCCAGTATTGCTGCTGTTTCTGAAAGGCATCTATTGCAAATCGTCTTTATATAGTTGAAGAGGAGGGTAACATTAGTAGTACGGTGTGAATGGGAAACAAGGCGACTTGTGTTAAACAGTATTTGCCGTGTCAAGAGTGCTGCTGATCTTTTTTTCACTTCAACACACTGAAAGTCATGCTGTTGAAAGTAGTGGTAGTTGTAGCTGTCAAAAAGTGAAAAGGAGACTTCACATTTTCTGCAAACAGCTTGCGTTTGGATAGTATACAAAGTAGCTCTGAAAGAAACTCACGAAGGATGGGTTGAACTTTAACAATATTACACGAGTGTACATATTGATATAATCGTGTCCGACTAGAGTTTTTGGTTTGACTCTGAAGATAAAGTCCAACTTTTGGTAAATAATTCCTAGAAAGCATATGCAGACGAACAAAGTGGTTTGCGCATTGACACGAACCTAAAGCATTTTTCGATTATCGCAGTAAAATCAAACCATTCGCCACTACTTGAAGTTCAACCAGAACAGCAACAACAACAAATATGAGCCCAAGGCTAGTAAAGTATGGCTTAGTCATCAAGTCTATAAAGAGAATGATTGGCGCTTCTATCTTTTACTGTTTTCTTCGTTGTTGGCATGAGTGGAGAATTGCAATTGTTTTATTTACTTGGATTTGTAAAATGACAGCAACGACAACAGCAAACAAGAGAAAGTCATAGTGTATTGGTTAGTGGTACAGGAATATTAATAATAGTTTTTGTCATAAAAGTACGAATTTGACCTATTTTTTACCATAAAGGAAAATTGAATCGTTGACTTTACAAAATCAAGGGCACTATTTGCACACTTAAAAGCTATTCCTGCACCTTACTACCAGTAGAACTAAATACGGTTCTGATTTTGAACAACAAATAGGGTATCCAGTTGCTTTACTGGTCGATTTTCGATTTTCTTGTTTCTGTTTGAGAAAAATCTTCATCTTTTGATTCTTGAAACAAACTTATTTGTTATCTCATGATAGTATGATGAAGCAACTAGTCGTCATTTCTTTTCCGAAAACGTCGACGTACAACCTTTCAGAAGCTTTTTTCATTGGAAATCTCAATCACATAGAATCTCTTTGTCCCTTGATAGTTGCGTTGTATTTGTAGGGATAGGCAATTGATAGTCCAAGTGATCAATTCGAGACAATTTCGTCAGTTGAATCAATTAATCTTTGACAAGTGAACTTGCAGTATCATGAAAGTGCACAACATACTGTTTTCTGTGATCTAGAATCTACTTCTGATTTATCTAAACATATTGTAATGCTCTCATGTTGAAACCATCTTATGATTATTTGTGCTTTAGAACATTTCCATCTTACTTGTTCGACCCTAAGACCAGGTTGATATGGAGTGGTCACCTAGTCAATAAGGATAAGATAATATCTCTATTTCTTTTTTTCTCTTCTTCATCGGCGTAATTGTAGAATGGTGAACATCTTGTTTTTTAGAGTTGTAATATGTTGTAAAAACAGTTGAATGCTCATTGTACAAGAAAAGGGATGAAGATGATAGAAAGTAGTATTCGAAGACTGCGGGATGATGTAAATTCAAAGAAAGAATCAACTAGATTGCAGTCAAAGTTCTGTACAAACGATCTATTGGAAATAGAAATTGAACTCGTCCTAGTACGACCTACTGGTTGTTTTCCCTTATTCATATGAATTGTTATAAAAGACAAAAATTTATGTTTTACATAGTATATACTTTTCAATGAAAGAATATAGAAAGGTTAGTTGAAAGAAATTCAAGGAAAAGAAGTAAATGAATGCTTCCATGGTTTCACAGGGTTAGAATATCAGACCTATGATTTATAGATTTTGAGGCTGATCCTCACAAAAAGCAGAATCAATTCTGTGATTTTTACACAAGTAGCAGCAAAGCATAAATTGATAGTCATGTTCTAACTTCAGGACTTTTATTGTATCCTTTGCTGCTTGAACTTTTTTTAAAACCTTTGGTGGTTTTCATCCACCTCTTAATCTTGGACTATTACCACAATTGATTCAAGTCATAAATGACAATGTATTTATGCCCTACCAATACCTTGTTTCTATTGATGAGTTGAGTTTGAATCTAATTTCAGAGTGATATCCGAAACAATTCTGGTTACAGCCGTATTGAAGGAAGTAATAATCACTTGCTTTAGAGTACTCTAAATCTTACCACTTCTAGTTAAATCTCAACAGGAAGAGAAAGTCACTTTTATTTCTTCCTTATCAACGTAACAAGAAACTGGTTACTGTTTTATATTACTTGAATTGTATACTGAATTCAATGATTTACTGTTCAATGGAAAGAAAGTAAGATATTTCTTGATACTGCTCATCTAAGATGACTTTTTGTGTAGGAGTTGGTCATATGTTGATTACTAGTCGAATATCTCATCAAGAAGAAATTCTGTTTCATAAGTAAATGAAATGTCCTCTATGGTTGATTCAACTTTTGAATTCTTAGAGATTATACTGAATCTATCGAACGAGTTAGTCCTTATCCCGAGAAAAACGATTTTCCATATAGTACTAGTATTAGTGTTATTACTAAAGATACAGAGGACTAGGGAGATGAAGACTTGGTTTGAGAAAAACTTGGTAGTGTTTGAGTGTCCAATTATTCCTCCGCGACACTTGCACTCTATTTGCGATAATGGATACGTTTTCGTTGACCATCTCATCCTAGATAGCTTCGCGAATCGACTCAAGCCATGAATCGCATTATACCTTTGCAGCGCCACGAATATGTTACTACTAGTTTATATATTTTGATATTAACTAGTTGTTTGTTCAGATATAAATATCTCAAACTGTATTTGATTCAATTCATAACTAACTGTTTTAAAGTACCTTCAGTTATATAATTTCGTTCCAACCAGCCATTACTGAGTAAGCTATAGTCATTTCCCAGACAAGAATCAAGAATAAGATGTCAGTTTATTTCAAGTATTCAAATCTAAATGCGTTGCTTGTTAGAAACATTCAAAGTTGGCTATTAAAATATAACCTTAGTAATGAATGGAGTCAATGTGTTAAGACAAGATAACGGCACAACTCGATGCACAAAAAGTTGAATCAACGTTTTTATTCAAAATCATATGTTTGATAGTAAGACTATTATACGCTTTTATCTTTTTAGGGGTATCTAAGAGAGAGTTGGCTGAATTGTCATTATGTGGACATTGGGTTATCCAATAGAGTTTCTGTTAGATAGTGTTTGTATAAGATGGCTTCTTTAAGATAGAATTGATACTTTACTGACTAGTAGCTGTCAAGTTGATAAAGACTTTGTACCTTTGCACTTGAAATCTTGCTGTTGTATGTACAGAGTCTTTACATCCGAAGCAGTGTTTTATGTGGTCTTTAGGTACCCTGTATGCTTGATCCAAAGTCGAATTGTCCAAGATTATCTCGAAATGCCTAAAATAATCTAGTCCCTACTCTAAAAGGATGATTTACAGACTATTATTTGGATCACTTAAAATCAAGTCGAAGATCAATTCATTCGAGAATCACTGGGTGAGAATCCGAATTACAACAAAGTTTCAATGTTTCCCTTGATATTTGTATGCTGTGTGCAATATGAGGGTAAGCCGTTGTCCATAATTCAATTTTGGTACATTTGTGTATTCAATTTCATATTGAGTGACAATGTGTTTCTGGAATATTGAGAACATGTTACTATTGATGAGCATAGATCAATCAGCATCCACTATTCTTGTATCTGTACGGAATTCAATTAAGCTTTGTTTGAATCCATTGACTCCTATCAGTATTGGTGAGAACGTTCTCGCTTTACTGCCTTGGCACCAAGCTCAACTTGCGTCATAGAATCATTATTTTTTTTTGATAAAGATACTGTGTTAAAAGTCTATTGCTTGTTTCTATTGACTGGTCGGAGAGTAGTCATCATCTTGTTATCTTATCTTTTCAAGAAAGTTGCAATTACTGAACACTAAAAACTGAACTTTAATTAAAATAAAGTATCACATCGATAAACTATACTATTCATATACTACAGAATCATTTGATTTAGAAGAAAACTCAACTAGATTGCAGACGATTGGTCACAAAGGAGCTGCAAAAAGAAGCAAAGTAACCTTGCTGATACAAGCTATTGAATCTCTTTTTTCATGTTTATATGTTATATAGTACAAGATGAAGAAAATGATTCCTTTCATTTCAACTTTTATACAACTCGCTAAACAAAAAATACACCAATTTGCTTTGGAAGAAAATATATGATGAAAGATATAAAGTGAAAAAAGAAAAAAATGGCTTTCTAGTTCAATAGACTACAGAGATAGTGTTATGAGCCAAAAGTCTTGACTTTGATTCTCTCTAGAAACATCAACGATACTCTTGTCGTCATTAATAGAAAAAGTATTCCCTAGTAGTATCTCATACTGGTAATAGTAGAGCGTTTATGGCATTTTGTTTTGTTTATCCATTCTACTGATATGCATGACCTGTATTTGAACACCATAAGATAAAAAGTAGGCTGTTGAAACAATATGTTTAATGTTTGTGTATTTCATGGCATCCCTAATCGTTATAAATTGTCCAAAGCTTCAAAGACCTGATTACTGTAGGCATTCTTTATCCTTTTCACACTCACCTTATTCTTCTTCTTCCCTTTTTTTATATCTAAAATGAATATCATACAATCCTCACTGATAGAATACAATCAAATTTCTATTCGAAAAGGTAAAGTTTAGAATAAAGCAAGGCATATACAATCTTACTTGCAGAATCATTATTTGCATTTCTGTAGATATTATTCTCTATATAGCTGTAACTTTCTTTACTGGTTTGGAAAGTGTAGACAACAACATTCATAGGAAGAACAATATCAAGTTTATGATTCAACTCGATCTCGACACTAGTATTCCATGAAGAAGGATATCACTCCTCATCATACTCGACGAATGGTTTTAGATTCGAACTAATCAATCTTATGTCAATCAACAACTTGACCGGAAGAAAGTTGCTTGTATTTATTTCCATTGCAAAAATCATTGAGGTCTTGGTACAAACTGGCAGAAATGATCATAAAAGCAGAATTTACTATCTGATTTGCACATTTGACGACAACAATAACAGCAACTCTTGGAAGAAATAGGACAACACTTCTCACTACACCATTGTTCTCGAAGAGTCGTGAACATAGCATTTCTTCTATAGTTCGTCATTTATTTAGAATTGTGAATGGTGTTTTACGACCACTCGCTTTGCCTATATTAAAAACTCAATACGTCCCTCAATTGTGGAACGGATACATTTTTCTATCTAATCGACAAGACTAGAGACAATAGGGATATGAGCTAGTGTCCAGGAATCAGTTTAAATTCAACTGATTTTCAAGATCATAGTTTCGGCTATGTTGAACCGAGTTTAAACTGTATTGAGTGGAGAAACAAGCGACTGTGCAAAACAGGACAATCAACCATCAAACTAGTGAATAAACCAAGTCCTTTGCTTGAGAGAATCAGAACAATGTCGGATTAAGAGCAATTTATTGTTTCTTTAAGCACCTTTCATTCTCTTATTCACGGAGCCTTACCTATAGAATTGCACGAGTCCGTCATAAATAGAATATTATTGGTTTCTGTCATATCAGTCATGCCTAGTGACAAGCTCAATTTGAAGTTGCAGAAAGAGGGACTTCAATCTACCCTGGCCACTTTTGTATTGAACTCGGTGTCAAATAGAACGACTTGACCTTGTCCATATGAAATCATATTCTTGTTATGAATACTGTATTTGAAGAGTACCTATTATATGCTATTTGAATTTACCGTTAACTTTTTTTTCACTGTTTATCATACACCTGATCATGTAACTTAGTTTCATAAAAGCCTTGGTATCGGCGAAACTATCAAGTTTTATGGCTATGACTTGTATAGTTTTGATAGAACCCACTTGACACCAATCTGTTCCATCAAAGATTGATTTCATAGTGAGACAAGCATAATGTCGCAGTTAACTACAGAATCATAGGCATACGAGGCAATTCAACTGAACTGAAAGGAACTGTATGCTCGGCAAATTTAAAGATCATTCCTATTTTAAATAGAAGAACGCAAACATTCGGTTTTATGTTGTTTAAAAGATTCGAATCCACACAACAACTTGAGAAAACTGAAGAAGAAGTACTTTGATCATAACCTTTGATTGTTAGTACTTCAAGTCATGCTGAGACATATGGTTATGTCCGTTTACTTCCTTTGGTGAAAAAAGTTGTCTCTTATCTTTGTTATATTAAGCTGCTACAAAATCAAGTTGATAACCTGGTACAGCTTTTATTAGGGCAAGGTGTCTTTCACAACAGACTCTTTGTTATCTTTATGGATGAAGAATTGAGTTTGGCTTGTGTTGATTCATTGATTCAATGATTGATTGCTTTGTGTTATACTAGCACATTTACTTATCAATTGACAAATAGTCGCACTTGAATTTGTAAAATTGACTGATTCCGGCGTCTGAGGATAGTAGTAGGACAACCCTATTTAAAAAGGTGCTTTAAGAATTCACTTTAGACAGATTGTTGATTTGCGAGTCAAAGACAAGTTGTACCATAGAAAAAGATATATACAAGGTAAGTGATATAAATAGGAGTAGTTTCATTGTGCATTCTCAAGATGAATACGAACTGGATTAGATACTGCTAACAGAATGAAATGAATTGTTTGAACCACACTGGGTCGTCCGTCTATTATGAATCTTTTAGCTCATCAAGATCTTCTATCGCCACACTCGAAACCTCTCTGTCCCATAAGAAGAGTCGTTATACCCTAGACTTTGGTTCATATAGGGTTTATATATCCTCGTTAGTCTATTTAATACTGATTGCTTCACGATTGTATGGATTTATTGGAAGAATTTACCCAAGTAGAGTTGGCAGACGAAATACCAACGAGTACTAGTATTCTTTCATTTAAATACACAGAGGACAATCTAGTTGATAGTTTGCTTTGCAAGAATCATAACGAGAGAAAATCCCGAAATTCCTTCCTGATAGTTGCAACTCACTTTCAAATTCTAAACAGATCGTTGACCGAAACTCATTTGAATCCATTGTTTCTACAATTGACCCAATGTTGAATCATATTGGTATACTGCAAAAATGAAGATTTCGTTGTTTCCGTTGGGTCTGATTCTGCGTGATATGTTAAGCACCAATATACACACTTTTTACTGATTTTTCTGCGAATGGGAAAAAAGATGGGCAATTTGAAAAGAGTGGCCGATTGTAAATGGGCCCGCGCAATTTTGATTTGATAATTGCCATTCTGGGTGTGTGGGGTAAGAAAGAATGGGTAATCGGAAATGGGGGAGAGAGTGGGGAAATTGCGATGGGGAAAATGGGTGGGGAAAGGGGCCAATTGGGGCCGACCCCAAGGTGATCGTGATTTGAAATTGCCATTGTGGTGGGCTGGGGAAGAATGGGCCCATTTGGAGATGGGAGGGGAAATTGCGATGGGGGAAACTGGGTGGGGAAAGGGGCCAATTTGGGCCAACCACAAAGGTGATCGTGATTTTAAAATTGCCATTGTGGCGGGCTGGGAAAGAATGGGTAATTGGAAATGGGAAAGAGTGGGGAAATTGCGATGGGGGAAAATGAGTGGGGAAAAGAGTGCGAGGAAATTGAAGAGGGGGCAACCCAAAGGCGATTGGGTTGATTTGAAAATTGCCATTATGGATGCAGGGTAGAATGGC
>NW_005178377.1:0-10436 GCF_000341285.1 Galdieria sulphuraria
CTTATTCTCCAAGTTCCATCATCCAGAATAAGAACTCTCAATACTTGTTGATAAATTTTGGAGGCTTGTAATCTTGCAGATTTCATAAACACAACTTTCTTCCAATGATTGAGATGAATGTAATAATGATAATGACATTATGTATATGCACTGTCATACTATGCGATCGATAGTTACAAAAGTAAGCATAAAAATTCTACTTTCCATCTCCCTAAACAGTAACATATACAGGTATATACGATTATATCTCCAAAACCTTTTCTTTGCTGTCCAATGTTGCTCTAGATCTGATTACTTTAATGGAAACATTTGCAAGTATCTTTTCCAAAAACTATTGACAAGAAATATAATGCAAATCTCTTATCAGACTTGTTTCCAACGAATAGAATCGAAAACAGAATTGCTAAACAATTCTTCCCAATGAGCTATTTGTCGATACAATTGACGAACAACTTATTTTGGCTATTTCCTTTTCCTGATGAGGTATTAAAGACGAGTTAGAATCTTCAAATTATTTTCATGTCATACAATCCACACAAATGATGGAAGCATTGAATATTCTCAGTCGCCAACAAATTCTCCATATAAACTACATATTCGCTCTCGATAAGAATAGTCATTGCTATCAATTAATTTCCAGGACTTTATCCAATTCATCTGAAAGAAACACTTAAAAATGGAATAAACTCGAAAAAAGAAGTCATCTGTAAATCTTTAATGGGCATTGAATAAACTTCCTTTTATGTTCCGATATATGTAAAACAGATATCTTCACAATCTTTATTTCATTCACAACTCAATAAGCCATTCTAAGCACACAAAGATCAGTCTATACTAGAAATGAGCCAGTTGGCATTACTTCAAAACAAATAGACTGAATGACTTTCCATTTCATCTTATTGACTTTTGTTGTTCTTAAAGATGGTGGTCTGTGAGTATTCAAAATTCATTCAAGCCCAAATGAGACACATGTGAAAAGAAATCATACTCAACACAAAGATTCAACCTTTCGAATGGTGAATCGTCCTTCTCTTCCTATCGAATATAGAAATTGATCTAAAACAACATAATATACGATGTTGTTGCTTTGAAATGTCAATCTTTATCATAATATCTTTCTATAAGCACTATTGGCAAATAGGTAACGGAGGAGTTTTATGATTTAAAAAATCCACAAATCAACATTCTGTAAAGCTTCCCCCACTTCTGTAGCAGTTTTGAAATAGTTATTATGGTGGTTTCTTTTCATCGCTACTCGACGATATCTTTTATTACCTCGACACTTGAACTTTATTTTGGACTCAATCCTTAAAGTTGGATCATTTAATATATGCACATGTTTCTTAAGGATAGATGGAAATAGTTGGCTGACTTAAAGGCTTCCTTTTTGTACTTATGAGTGAATGGATCCTCTCATTCATGATGCGTTAAGCCTGTCCTTGAAAAACCTCACAATCATCCAATGAAATATATGAGACATGTTGAAGAGAAGCATTCTTCATGCAATCATGATCCGTTGTATTGAAATCAAACAACCTAACCATATTACATATCTATATTCATCAAAAACAAAAATCTTTTGATCACTTGACATTCTCCACCCTCTTTTTCTGTTTCTCATGGACCTTAAAGAGATTTTACAGTATCTTGGAAATATACAAAGATTTCTTTTAAGCTATTGGATCTTCAAAGAAGAATCTCATGAGATTGAGGGTTGACAGCATATCTTTATCGAGACTTTTCTCATAGGAAGAATTGCACTCATTGACAAAATACTATCTTCTCAACAACTAGAAATGCTCAATATTTTATCAACTAGAAGCACTTTGAGAAACTTGGTAAGAGTGAAAACTATCTGTGCAAATCTTTCAAAAGTTGAAAAATTGTCTTCTTCTTCATTTTACTCTGTATTACCAATAACCGAGGCAAAGGTTTGATTTCATAACTCTAGTGCAAATTGGACAAATGCTTTCCATTCTGTTAAAATTTGTGTTCTAGTTGCAACCAACGTTACTAGAAAAAACTTTAATTGACATTCTATTTTCAAAGTTGTCACAGAATGAACAGCGTTGAAAGAGAAGGTCACGAAATTTTTGAAGTGTGCACTGTGTGCTTTATACAAATTACCCAAATCCTCAAAAGACTCTGAATTCAAATTGCCTTTTCAAGTGCCACATTTTTTTTAGTTATCAGGTAAATGAAGATGAAATCAAAAGTCCAAGTTAGTTCAATCTTGTAAGTTTATCAGCAAGTTTTCTTCGATTTATCCAATTCGGTTCAATGAAAGACAATAAAATTTTATACAAGGATGGCAATCGCAAAAATCGTACTATTTAAAGCACTTGAAAGATCAAGGTATTCATCTTGAGAAATTGCCTATCAATGGCTATAATGTATTTCCCTTGTGAACGTTTGATTGTTAAGAATCATTCGAATCTGAAGAAAAGTTCTACAATTGCCAAACAAGCTTGCGTGATCGAGGTTCTTCTCTATTGCAAGTGTGGCTTGGCTGATGCTTTTTTTCATGAAAATTTTCCACATATGTTCCATTGAAATAGTTTAATTGATTTTGTGTCCCCTCAGTTGTAATACTTTGGAACCTTGGACTGTGTATGTCTCACTGTCCAATCATTAGCCTCGAGTTACTTGAGAAAATCTTAAACACGAGAACCCATTTGAGATAAGAAGTTCTTTTATTAAAAGTTGAAGTAGTTTTGATTTTGAAGAGCAGTTCTTTGGTTGTAAAGTCAATAGCTATCAAAGTCGGTTGAACTTCTTTTGATTCATGAGTCGTTCCTTACTGTCTTGGAAGAGGTTGAGAAGATATTACGTTGGAAATATTTCATGAGAATCCTTTTTTTTATGTTATTGATGTCTCCCAAGCATGATTGACGACATTTTTATCAAAGTTGTACAAGTGGACTGAATTCATTGACCTGCTCTGCTTAACCTTACTCCTGTCAGCGACTAACTGCAATTTCCTCGAAGCAAACAAAGATTTGTAGTGATTGCAGTTGCTACCTTTGACAAACACTCCAAACCATACCCAAAAGAAGTGAAACCAATATTTATTCCCAAGTCAACTTTTTCAAAGTCGCTCCAATTTTTTTTAAAAAAAAAATTACTATAAACAAAAGGCAACTTATGCCGTGCTACAAATTTGCAGAAAAACCATTCCATCAGCAGTGTTTAGAAAAGAAAAGCGTACAGAGTCAAGTTGAAAAGGACCAACAGTAGAACAAGACTCAGAGCTATTGGAAGTAGCTGTCACTTGGATACCTTGGCGAAAGAAACTACCAGAAAGTGAACCAAAGTCTCCTCCATTGGAACTAGAACCTTGACTTTGAACACTGCCTTCTGCCTGATCCAAAATACTTTGCGCTTGGCTCAAAGCACTGACGGAGCCTGACCCTGTACTTGAACCTAGTGCTTGAGACTTGGCACCGCCACCCAACTGACTGGAAGCAGCATTAGCTCCTGCACTAGAAGAACCACCATCACTTGAAGATGCGGTGGCACTGGAATCCACACTTGCTTGAAACAAAGGCTTTGCACAAGTTAAACTCGTACATATACATTGATCCGATACATTCCAGTAACATTTACAAACATCGTTCTCAATGTGAGCACAAGGTAAACACTTTTCTTTGTACTGCCAAACACAGCTCAAGTTTGTAGAAGCTTTGGCAGTTCCTTGTGCTGCTGCTGAACCACTAGAGCCACTTTTAGCACTGGCATTTGTACTACTTGTCACTCCGCTAGGTCCAGAAGTGCTACTTGAGGAGTCTTTTGCTGCAGCGTTGCCACTTGTTCCTGTAGTGCTTTCTGAACTTGTATTAGGAGTATCACTATCAGAAGCAGAAACCCCTTGTCCACTTCCAAAAGAGGAAGATGAAGTAGTGGTTTGTGAACCTTGAAAGTTCACTCCACTAATATTCTTATCAAAACTGGTTGAACCACTTGAACTTATTGCAACACCATCTTGACTGGAAGACGCACTAGAACCAGCTGCTGTTGAACTCTTACCATTGTTACCTGCTGTAATACCTTTGGCGTCGGCAGAGCCTACAGAAGAAGATATGGATGAACTAGAGGTGCCTTAAGAAGTAGTAGAGCTGGAATCTTCAGAAGCAGCAGAACCATTTCCAGTAGAATCGACTTGGGAGTTGGATGCGGAGGATTGCTTTCCATCAGTTGAAGAGGAGAATCCTGAAGCTTCTCCATTTCCAGAGGAAAAGGAAGAAGAAAATGTATTTGTATCTGCCATTGCAAAACTAACTGCTAATGCTATTACAAGTATAACAGTGACATATAAACAAAGATATCTCTTCATGTTTGTCAAAAAAATATTGGAGACACGAAAAAGAAGAATAGCAATATACACTTAAAATTTTTATTTCATAAAGCTATTTAAAGCATCGATGCTGACGTTTCATTTGATTAGACGTAATCTGGATAATCACAGAATTGTTACTAATTTTGGAAATTCAATGCCGCTTGCATCCACTTGGCAGACAAGTAGGCGATGGGTCCCATGACAATTACATGTTTCTAAATGCAGTCACAGCGAAAAGGAGGAAATGCCGAGGTCACCGTATTCTCCTATTATTTGCAAAATTTATTGCGATCAGTTGATACTCGAAATATACCTTTTTATAGTATCAATAACGGAAGATGGCTATTTAGCAAGAAAAAATTCATACTTCTTATATATTATAGAAACGTTTCTAGTATATCATGACGAAATTTCTATTCAAAAAAAAGTAGTTTATCCATGTTATAAACTTTGGAATGGCTTTTAGTAAGGTTCAAGTTACTTTTGAATGGACGTTGTACAGAACTTCTTTCTCAAATGATATAATGAGAAACGCTTTGGTTATATAACAAAATTGCAACTTGTGTTTGTATAAAAAACTATTCACATTACAATATTTACTGTTTCTCACACTGGATTCTTTTCTTTGCAATTACTTGTATGAAATAATGTCCATTTGTATAAATAGTATTTAACAACTCTTCCACATACGAACGGCCATACTAGTGGCACATGCGCCTGAACCCATTTCGAATTCAGAAGCTAAGCGCCCTCAGGCTTGGTTAGTACTGAGGTGAGGGATCACTCGGGAACCCAAGTGCCGTACGTTTTTTTATACTGCTTTTTAGGATTCTATGAAAAGAGAAGCCAAGTGTAAAGAGAAATAGGTGTTTTTAAATTTTTGTTATTATAGAATACAAAAGGAATCAATGTTGGCCAAGGAAACTGATTGTGAAGAAACGACAACAAAACACATACTTGTCGATGCAAGTGCAAAAGCAAGTTGAGTTTAACCAGCATTTTTCTTTCGAGTTTAGAAATCTTGAGGATTCCATAAAGCTTGGTCACAAATTGTGTCCTAACAGTATATTCTCTTTTAATTCTGGTGATAGAGCCTCAAGAAAGAACTAGAATTCAGCAACCAATTCCTTAACGACTTTAAGTAAAAAGGAATCGTCTTCAATTGCAAGAAGTTCCTTGGTCGATTTGAGGACCTTTATTCTTGTTGAGTCACATGTCTCTGCTAGTCAAACTCTTGTGTTCACTTTTGACTAGAATAATAATATTAGATGCAGTGAAACTTCGCAAAGGTTGCCTGTCATAACAGTAGCGCAATTCATCGACAAGGTTGTTGTATTGAGTTGAAAGTGGTGCCTTGAAAGTAAATTCAAGTATTCCACCGTGCAGAGCAAAGTTGTCTGTCAAAGGTTCTCATTATATCATATCACGTACTACTCGAAGAATCCCTTATAGTCCCGTCTATGGAAGACTTTTTTGTCAAGGCTGTTCAACAATAGCTGAGCAAGGATTCAATTACATTGACTATCACTAGTCTTTGAAACTTTTACCACTTACGTCCCCTTGAGGCAGTTTTACTAGATATTATAGTTGGCCTTGGACTCTTCTGCTTCTCAATTGTCAAGGCCATTTTTGAATACATTTCCCTCTTCAAACTCATCAGAAGAATCGGTGTTTGCTGTGGCTTTCAAATTGTGATTCAAAACGCATGACGGTCTCAAGAGTGTTGCTATCTAGAATGCATAGGAAGGTTCGAATAAGGCATTGATCGAGAGAGAATCTTTATTCTTCTATAGTCTCCCTGAACCAACATGTCATTTTTACTCAGTACTGCATTTATTTATTTATAGATAATCTGTCATTTTTTTTTATAAACATAACATGGTCCTCATATATATATGATGCAACAATAATTCTTCCATCCAAATTCTCAACTTTTCAAACATCATTCACGAGACTATGATGACTTGCTAACTTTGCAACAAAAAATAAAAACCATTGGATACATTCATAAGAATATGCAGATTCTAAAATTTGAAAGAAAAAGTAAACTTGAGAAGATTTCCAGAAGGGAACAGGCCACATATACTTCGATTTCACATTACTCTCTCGTCAGGTATGTGTCCTTGGCATTGCTAGATACAAGTAGAAGTTACTCGACGCATATTTGCAATAAATAGTGAAAAAACTACAAATTCTAGGTATAATAACGACGAAGTAGTTTCTGGATCATTCCTTGCATAGAAACCACAAGCAGATCAAGCAAATTCTTAGTCAATGAAACTTTTGTTCTCAACTTGCTCGTTCAAGTATTCAAAAGCTGACCAATTTGCATAAGTGACAAGCTTGTGTCTTTACGTGCCAGCCAAACAACAATGAGTTCGAAGATTGAGTGCACACATCCTCTCTTTTTAGTTAAACTCAACCAGCGTTTTTCAACACAAAAAACATAGTTTTATTCGTCCGTTTTCATGGAAAATATAAAAGCTTACAAACAGAGATAAGCTTTGTTGTTGTAAGCTTCAATTAGAATAAAAGCACAAAGAACTCTCTCATTTTCTCTCTCTCTCTCCCTCTACCACCTTCCACTCTATGTTCTAAAAAGAATGTCCCTCAATAACACAAATTTGAAAGCAGCTGATTATTCTTTCATTTCTGTGTTTTCTTTCAATAATACTGCAGCTCTTAGAATTTTTTGAATGTATTGCTCTGGTATACCCATCAACTCTAGTGACTTTCTTCGAATCACTTGAGGATTATCTCCAAATATACGAGGAAATGTCAAAGCATAACGAGTGGCAACTTCTTCCGGTAATAACGCAGACTTGCAAAGAAACTCTTTCCAGTCAAAATGTGTATTTATACCACTCGATACTTGTTCTCTTCTTGTTTTATCTTTTTCCAGTTGTATAGAACTTTGAAAACCTTCCATTCGCATACGATTCTCCTCATTTATTCTCCGTCCCATATGTTGAGCCACTCTTGAAATAACATTTGATTGCTCAGCTTCCAAAGATGAAACATATTCATTGGACATCGACTCAAAGACAGTTTTGCACCATACTGAAAAGTCTTTACTGAACTCTTCTCGGTTTGCTTTCCCAATTTTCCTCAAAATATCGACATTATCTATTCCCAAAAATCGTTCAAGGTTCCTTTGGGAAACAACTATCAATTGCATACATGATCGACTACTTTCATTCAAAGTTGACCCAGTAGCAGAATGTTCAGTTACCAAATAACTTGCATCCTCAACAATATTTTGTTCTTCAACAGAGAAACCTACAGATCGATCATATCGAGTACAAACTACCACCACAAACTGAAAACAAAGTTGAACAGATGAAGGAGATCCGTCATTCAAAACGGAAATAACTTCTTGGAAAAATTGTTTTGCTTCCTTCTCAATATCTCTCTTCGAAAATTCAGTTTTGTGATAAAATGTAAATGAAAATCCAACAACATAACGTGTTTGTCCATTATGGAATACAACATATGCATCAGGACCACTCGAATTGCCATCTTTTGGAACAAAAATACCACAACGTTGTAAATATTTTCCATAATGGTCAGAAAATGAATCAGAGACATCTCTCAAGATGGGTATATCATAACATATTGTTGATTCCATAGAATAAGAAACATTGTCCTGTTCAATAAAAGAACCCTGGAAAATTCCTGGAATAGCAGAATGTACAATAGGCGAGGAATTAGAATGAAGAAAAGTTAATAAGCGAAAGCAAAAGATCTTCATAAATACAAATTCAAAGAAGACTCCTTTTGCTGTTGAAGTGTCGGGAATATAACTAAACGGAGATAAAGGAAAGAGTTCAGTAGCCTCACGGAAAAAGTTATAGTTGCTATGAGCTCGCAATATAAATTCACAACAACCAATCTTGAACTTTGTGCCCAAATCAATCCCGTCAGTTTCACAAATTTCAGAATAAAACCCAAAAGTTGCAACCAAGTCCATCAAATAAGTTCTCGTTCCACATAGAGTAGTTGCAAATCCGATTGGGAAAATCGTTCCGAGTTGATAACTCAAAAGGACAAATTGATATCGAAGAAGGGTTGCGGAATCTAGTATCTCCGGAATAATAAAAGTTCCCGACTCATTTAGTATATCTTCAAAGACACTATCTAATAAAAATTCCATATTGTCATCGTTGATAGCAGGTTGAGATAAGTTTGCAACTTTCTCTACTAGGGCTAATAAAGTATTCCTTACAATCAACGGAATACCTCCTGTCTTCCTTTTCAACAATTCTACGAATCGATGTCGTAAATCATCTGACGGCAATAACCAGTCCTTCAAGGACTTTCCATCATAAGTTGCCAGCTCAATATATTCGTTAATATCATGGAGATTAAAGGGATTCAACCGCAACATACGGAGACTCACTCTACTGGAGCGAGTATCAGACAAGGGGGCTGAGATTTCAGCAGTTCGACCTGCCAAATAGACAATTACCTTCCCTGTAATCAAAAAACTACGCAGAATGCGGAAGAAATTCCGAAAAGGTACATATTTTGGGTCAGACTCGACAAACTGTTTCATGGTAAGTTCACTATAGTATTTGGTGAGGTCACTCAGATGACTAAGTTCGTCTATCATCAAAAATAAATATTGTTTCTCAAATTGTTCGAGAAGATAATCAATAGCTCCTACAGTATCGAATTTCTTTACCATCCTCTGAGCCATCTGAAGAGCGTCCGTATCTTTACCATTTTGTCGGTAAGCGTTCAAAATTATATTATACATCAAAGCCTCTAGAAACCTTGGAAAAGGAGCACGAGAAAAGCTCTCTTCTAATTGAAAGTAAACTGACAAAGTGTTTTCCGCAAAGTGTTTCCAAGAAAAAATTTTCAAATCAACTTTTCCCGATGAGCTCTTGTTGAAAACCTCCGTCTTCGTCTGCTCTTCTTCTTCGTCGGCGAATTTTTTT
The DNA here is from genome assembly GCF_000341285.1 of Galdieria sulphuraria. Classification (NCBI taxonomy): domain Eukaryota; phylum Rhodophyta; class Bangiophyceae; order Galdieriales; family Galdieriaceae; genus Galdieria; species Galdieria sulphuraria. The sequence goes on from NW_005178377.1 coordinate 9,280, forward strand.
AGAAACTCTAAAAAATTTTCACCAACAAAACTCTTGCCAGCCCCAAAGATGTGAGGGGAGAAACAAGCTGCAGGACGTGGAGTATTCAAGTCTCCCCTAACTCGAGGAAACTGGTAGTAATAAGTTCGAAGAATAGAATAAACATCTTCTTTTCTATCTATCAACGGTTCATTCAAACTCATTTTACACGCCGACGCCAATCCGAAATCAATTCACAACTAATGAATAAGTCAATCAACGACCAAAACTTTCAAAGAAGCTAAGAACAAAACACTTGGAGGAGGAGAAAGGAGTTGGAAGAGAGTGTATGTTTTATTGTTCGAGCGATTGCTTTATTTGGTGATTGGTAGAACTGATCTCTTTGACACTTCTAGACTCACAATGACAATAGAGAGAAAGCCGGAATATTTTCTTGCTTGTCATAACTAGAAACTTTCTTTTACTATAGACAAGAAATAGGTTTCTATGAGTTTTTGTGGTGAATTAGATTGATTGGTACTCTTTCTATGGCTTGTATACTGTAAGAGAGTTTTTCTACTATCTTCCACACCATCTTACACGCAAACTCCTATATACATGTCTCATAGCTTTTTGTAAGTTACAGACGAAATACAGTGGGAAACAGAGAATTGCAGTGAATGGGAAGTCTATTCGTGTGGAACTGGTCGTAGCACAGTTTATAAATACAAAAGTGTCTAAATGAGTTTGGAGAAGAGTATTATGTAGACTGTCATACTGACTTATCATTAAATACAAGCTGTTATGGATGTAATAGCTACACAAGTTGTCTATCCTTTGTTCGACTTTTACCAAGTTGTGAATATGTGGTATATAAAAATATCAATTGAGGCTTCAAATGTAGTCACTATAACCGTTCATTTTCTGCACATCGATGCTGAAAAAAGAGTAAAAGACAGAGCCAAAAAATTGTTTTACTAAAGAAGTCGTCTTTTATACTTGAGTCAAGGTCGAGTAGTGTACCAACTTGAAAGCTTCAGCAATTCTCCAACTGAAAGCCACTCCATATTGAAGAACTTTTACCCAACACGACTCTTATGTTGGCTGAAATACGTTGTAGTTCCTAAGTTATCGGTCAAGTGATTGTTGTGTACAAACAACCTTTTTCGTTTCAGTCTTTGAAAATTATAGTAAAAAAG
>NW_005178376.1:0-10414 GCF_000341285.1 Galdieria sulphuraria
ATATGATTTGCTCAGCAATAGATTTCTGGTTCTGAATTGTTACCCTATGGATGACAACCGACCTAGTCACTTTCAAAGTTTTCAACCTCTGCCAAATCGTCAGTTCTACTTTCAAGGGATCAATCTCAAGGCTCTATATGGAGAAATAATCTAATGTATGTTGACGATTCTATTGCAAGATTATATAGAGGTTGGCCCTCAAAGTCACTCCTTAGAATGGGATCACAAGCTGTCTCAATTTTCAATAGTTGTAAAAGCTACGCTGCGAGTCAATTTGAACAATATCTTCTTGACAACAAAGAAAAGTAGATTTCCCATTACAATCATAAAATAAGAGTCTTTGCTGTAAATATATGCTTCTTTTCTAGCAAAATGGTGGATAAATCAAAAGGAGACGAAAGGCTTCGTATAAGTCGAGATTGAAGAGGAATTGCAAAACTGGCACGAGACTCATTTGAATGCTCTCCATTTTTGACGAGTAAAATCCAGAAGAAGCTAACTATCCATCCTTTCATAAACAAACTTCAAACATAATCACATTGCTTTGATATGGCTATTCTTCATCATCTCGGAAATAACAACTGTTGTTGGGTTACTCTATTCTTTCGTTTTATTTGGTATCACAAGTATTTGAAGTGGAACGTAGTTGGTTGGATTGGAATAGCCTTTGTAACATAGAATTCAATTGTATAGGACTAAAAATTGGGAAGAATAAGACTTGCAAAGGGTATTGGCTTCGTATCGACTTGTGAGTCTTTCCTTATTGGTTTCAGAAAACCAAGGATATTCTTTGAAAGTGCAAAATTTACTTGTATGAATTGAACATAGTCTACCAACTTAAGCTATGCTTTTTTTGGATTGAAGATTCGCTGATTGAGGCTATAAAACTCAAAAGAGAAAAAGGTTGTCCTCAATCTTAAAGTCAAATGTCATATAGCTGGTAGCGTCAATCCAAACTTTTGTCAAGTGTACAATAAAATGTGCCTATGATTAGAACAACAAACGGTTAGAAATTGCACAATCATAGACCAAGAACTATTTGGTTTTGCTCGTGATTTCTCTATGAAAAATTTCTCATGCAGCTGTTACTTTTTTGCTTTTTTTTAGCAAGTGCATGTCAGGTAAAACTACGAGTCATATCTAGCAATGGCAAAAACACACAAGATCTTCCTGTTTGAAATTCTGCAAGTGCGTTCTAATCAACCATTGAAATTTTATGCCGTTTGACTGATATTCGCTGGTATGTTATGAACCTGCGTATATTGCTGGTGACTTTCTTCGAGGATAGAAAGAGTATCTGCATCTTTTCATCTCTGATGGACAAAAGTGGAGGTAAAAGCTGTCGTCTTTCTATGATTACAAGATAGCAATGGATCATTATGAAAGAGGAAGAGAAAAAGAAGTGCCCAAGATAGGTACATCTAAAGGTAAATGATGTACTCAATTTCAATTGAGATACAACAAAATACACAACTATTGTTTATCACAAAACATCCATCTAGTCACTAAAAGTTTCACTGTCGTCATCAGGAGACTCATATAAATGTAAGGGACCCCCTGCAATAACCGAAAACAAACCACATGGTTGAGCTAGTTTTTCATACTCTTCCTGAAAATGTTCCAAATCCATGACAGAAGAAGAAGGTTCAAAAACAATGTGAACGAGACCATTTTTGCCAGGTTGACCAACATCACCAAAGTAACTTCCTCCTGCGCCTCCTTCTCCATTAGAATACAACTCGTACTCGTATGGCTTCCCTCCAGAACCACCTCGTGAAGTTGCTCCATTGCCTCCAGAACCTCCAACTTTTACAGTAGGTCCACCTCCACTACCACCGGCGCCACCACTACCCGGACCACTCGTACTACCAGGATTACCACCTCTACCACCGCCACCAGACAAGTCGATGAAAGTCGAACTTTCTCCGCCTGTTCCTCCATATCCTGGGTTGCCTCCATCTCCACCTTTACCAACGAACAGCTTCTGCTTCCTTCCAGGTACTACAGTTGTATCTCCAAAAGCGGTGCCACCTGCACCACCACCACCTCCACCAACGGGAATAGCAGAACAAAGCGTTACGCGTGAACCTCCAGCACCACCTCCACCACCTCCACCAATAACCAAACCTCTGGCTTTGTGGACATGTTCAGGTATTGTCACGACGTGTAAACCAGGACTATCAAACGAAAGAGAAACTTCCGGTCGAACTTGTCCTATCTGAGTAAGGAAAGAAGCAGGAGCGTCATCTTGCAAAAAGGGTTCCAACGAGCTTTCTTCCAAATATCCTTGAAACTGAATACGATGACCTCCTTGAACAGACTCATAGACTCTTCCTTCTGTCAACGAAACATTTTCTAGAGGACACAAACTGGGAACAAAACTTGGATCCAGCAAAGTATCATTTACTTTCAAACTAGTTTCTTCAAAGCCAGATTCCCTACAATCTGGAATATCTGCTGTTATATTCACTGGAGGAAATAAGGTAGTGGAAAAGACCTTGTACAAGGTACGGTTATTTATCAAAACCTTACTTCCAAATATCACATGGATATCGGGTCCTCTGGGAACTTGTACTGTATAAATACTGGGATGAGAATAACCTATTTGGTGACATTCTCCAAGCATCAGAATACATGAAAGAACCAGAAAAATTCTCCAATACATGAAGAGAACTCCCAGGGACTTGAACCGAAATCATAGACTACTTTTCAATTGTCATTTGTTTGCTTCTTTCAACGAGACAATTGTTCAGTACGCGTGGATGTCTACCTGACGATCAGCTTCCTCTTTGGATTTCATTACTCTTAGTAAGCAGTCTCCCACTATTAGGGTGTTCATTCAATTCTTCTACGGAATGAGAAAAGAGTTCAACTTTGAATTAGCACTTGTTTTATGCTTGAGGACTATATCTTTGTTATAGAATAGAGAGATCATTTTTGATTGGTCAAGGAAATGAATAGGAAAAACAAACAATAAAACGTGTAAACGCTGCGATACGAGTGCAAAGTCATGCTGAGATTGATACACGTTGTTATCCTTTCGACATCAGCATCTTGCGAGTTCGTAGGAATCGCTCTAAGGACCACACTCTTGCAGTGTTCTATCAAGCCTTCTTTTGAATCATAGAGTCTTTTTGAAGACATTCCTTACTGGAGAAACTTTGTGACGTCCGTAATGAAGAAAGAGTGGAGTTTAAGTTGTCCGACAATTACTCAGTCATTAGAAGGAATCCTCCTCCAAACTATTATATCAGTAAAAAAGAAAAGTACAAGTAGATGCCAGGCCGACTTACTTTGAGAAAGTAAAGTTTGGTTTTTACTTTATTTGGCACTAGTTGTAGCAAGGAATCTGAAAAGACATGACTTTTACTGGTCTTTAATGTTTCCCTTGCCATCTAGAAGTCTTTTGATATTCTCTTTGCCAGTAATGTTCACCGAAAGGATCATCACCACTAAAGGAAACGCCGACGCTTTTAGCGTTGTGAATGGTTTTAGCTAAAAATCTGGCTTCATTCTCTTGAACTCTCTCATAGAGTTTAGTTACTGAGTCGTTCATAAAAGGGATATTGTGTATTTTTGTATAAGAGTACCCTCCATGTTTGAGGTATTTATGTGCCACGTAGCTCAATGTTTTTTTCCCTAGTCTGAGTTCCGCAACAAGTCTATGGGAGTCATTTGAAGTTTCAACATGTATCTCTGTTGAGTCAGTAGGTTTGTAAAAGTAGTGGTCCAAGTATTTTGATGTTTCTAGAAAACTTTGCACCTTTCAAAGCTTAGCTTAATAGTTGTCTTTTGGCTCGTGCTGTTTTATATTCGAGTGTGTTGAATATAATGAAAAGCTCCAGTTGAGTTTATTGAATGTTGCTTTCTTCTTGGTTAGTTACTATATTGCAGAATTCTGGCTTGGGAGCAACCTTTGTTGAATCCATTTTTGTGTGTCGATATTTAATGCTTCTTTAATCCGAAACTGTTGGTCGTTTTCTTTGACTCGTGCAATTGACTCTTGAGACTCTTTATACCTTTTCTATTCATCGAGTAAAAGACTTGTGTCCAAGTGTATGGTTTACTCCTTTTTGATGGTTACATAGAGATTATGTGTGAAGCTAGTATTGATATTCTAGAGCCAATATTAAGACATCCATTGAATAGTATCTCCAACACTAAGACACCGTTGTGATTCAGAATATTGCCACTTGATATATATATGATAGAGATATATAGCTACATAGATATATATAGAGAGAGAGAGAGAGAGAGAGAGAGAGAGAGAGAGAAGTTGAAATACTATTTTCATATCAAGAATGAGTCGTTTTCGTACCCTTTATTGATTCATTTCATTGTCATTCTATAGGGAAATATTCAAATTCTCTATCTGCAGGAAGCATGACCATAACAATGAGGATTTCACTGTTTTGGAACAATAAAATAAGAGCTAGAGTTGATTTATAAAAACTATAGCTGTTTCACAGATAAAAGTATTCAACACATTCTCAGAGGACAAGGGAGTGAGGAGTGGTTTATAATAGAGTGGACAAATTGAAAACAAAATAATAGTTGTGCCAGCGCAAGCAGCTTGAAATCAACAAAAAAGATAAACAACAAACACTCCAAAATTGAAAATGGTGGTCAAACGAATTGGAATTGAAAGTTGCTAATCATCCCAATCCATAGATTTTCAGTCCTACAAGAATACCCAATAACCAAAATGACACTGAAAAAGGGCTACATTGATCTTAAAGTCAACTCTCATTGACCAACTTATGATGGAAGATGTGACACTAGTATCCAAAGAACTGAAAGCATTTCGAGAAAGAGAGCAGAATATAATAAGAAGAATGACGAAGTATAGAAGACTCTATACAAAAAATTGAATTTAGTAAACTCAAATTATCAACCATTCCACTCAATAAAGAATGGTTACGACGAAAGAAACTGAACAAAATTCAATAAACTAATGAAACCAGTATAGATTTTAAGAAATATTAGACAAACACTATTTCCCTGGATTTCAAGAAAGAGTTCCTGAAAACTTTGCCAATGCGATGTTGTGATCAGCTTGATAAGCTTTTGCTCTCCTTTTTGGATTCAAAGAAGCTTATGACTTTGCATTGACTTTGGAGCATCAAATGTCTAAGTATTACAAAATATGGTCAAATGAAAGCAAGGTAGAAAAACTTTGAAAAAGCAGAATGCCAAGTATTGTCTCCATCCATAGGTATTCAATAGATGAATGAACTATTACCATTTTAAAAGATATTGTTTGAAACGTATCCATATGTCCAAGGAACAAATTGCCTTTTTGCTTGAGAATTATTTCCACTTTTACATTGTCAGCAGTTGTTCTTTGGCATTGATGGAATTGTTGCTTTTTGTCTTTTATGTATCGACCCTTGTTATTGTTGTTTATTGATTTTGAAATAGAATATCCAAGTTTTTTTTCAAAAAAAATATTCCTATGTTATCAGCCATGGAATGCTTTTCAATATTCCATAGTGATTTCGGATATTTCAATCTTTCTTTCCACACAATATAATTGTATGTTTATTTGATTCAACGATGTTCTTACTCTTTTGTTGTTTCGTAAAGGTCTTCATTTCAAATATCTTCAACTGATTCATCTCTTTCACAAACTAGTTGCATCATACGAGTTTCTCAAAAAAGGTACTTTTCTCATATTCCTTTGGTTTCCTACGCAACAATTTCTTGGAGATACAAATGAACTTTCCAATCTTACTCACATTTCTCTCTTTTTCAACTGCTTTAAGACTCATAGGAAACAAATTTTCGTATCGAAGGATGACTTGCAATAGTAGTTCCACAACATAGCTGATGATTGAAACGGGTATGATTCTACTTTTCATCCAATGAGTGAATCAATCAGCAACTTGCCTATTTTCTAGAGTTTTGTTATATTCCCTTAGACAATTCACTACAAGAGAATAATCTAGAAGAGCTGCTATCTTTCTTTCTTCTTGAATATTGTTTCGTGGCAAGTAGATTCAAATCAGCAAATGAAGCCCAATCCATTTCTAAGAGTTTTCAAATCAGTGTTCTGAAGTAGCTCACAACGCTTCCTTAAAAAGATAATCTTGAGTTATGTCAATCATTGGTCGACATTTTGATTTATGAAAGGGACATAAAATCTTACAATAGCCTATTCACCATCTTTGTTGGATTAGTCACAAGACACTGTGTTTTCATTCAAAAAATACAAAGAAAGTATCTTCTTAAAGATCCCTTTTTTCTATAAGATGATTTCATAAACTGCGATGATAACTTTTTTTGAGAAAAGAGTGGGACGTACAATGTATCTCTTACCAAGTTGAGTAGAATAGGAAAACGACATATAGCATGTATATTGCTTTTCTCTTTTTTTCCTGTCTTGTAAAATCCTCGAGTTGATCAACAATGACGTAAATCAGCAATTTTCTATCACCTGGAATTGATCATAATCCATCATTCCGTTGTCTTCAAAAGAAATCCAACAATGATACCACCTTGCGTTGAAATCAAAGCATATAAACATAGATATTTTCTACAAGTACTTGATTCTTTTTACAACAGAGATCACTGAATCTGTTTTCTCTCATATCACAACAATGGCTTTTTGGATGATGGATTTCCCAACTGGGATAAAATGTTTATTCCGCTGAATATTGCTTGCGAGTTGACGTTATTTTTTATTCTTTGTAGAGCAAGTTGGATAAAGTCGTTTCTCTTTTTTCTCATTTTTTTGACTAGTTCCTTGTGGAAATGAACGTTTCTTGTATTTGTAGACCTGTTTGTTTATACAAAACGTTGAGTTGTCCTTGAGTCTTGTATTACAAATATCCAAAAGAAACCTCCACCAGTGTACCTATCAGATAATATTTTGTAAAAGTATTCTGTCTAACGCGAGGAAGCTTTGTAGTGATTCACTTATTGAACAAGCTGATGGATGAGAATGGAAGAAGAGTAGGAGTTAACTGGAGCTGAACAAATCTTTCTTTGAATTTGCAGAGCTTTTAAAAGTTTTCCGTTCTTTTTCGTATTTGAAGAAATAATAGCCTTTCTTGGGTTTTCTAATTCCTAAAGCAGTGTTGTACTTTTTTAGCCAACTATTGAGGAGAGAGAATTCAACAATGATTCAAAAGCTATGCAAGTAGAAGATATGAAAAGAGAATCAATAGGATACACTCCATTCAACTGAATTGTATTTTTTTGAAAACATGTTTTCTCTTGACAGAATCCACAATATCAAATGTCACTATTAGTCCGCGAGTATTTTCAGAGAAAGAGACAGTAGTTATTGAGTCTACTATGTTATAGAAATTGGGTATTGATAATGCACTTGTGTGTAAGTCAATGTTGTTTCTGATATGAGAAGTCAAAAGAGAGATAGACAATGTTTCTGGTTTCTGATAAAACCACGAGATATTTTTGAGCCTTTTTTGCACCTTTTTTTGGTTTGTCTTTTGCTATCATCAACTTTTGTAGCTTTAGTGATAAACTGCTACTTGTCGTGATATCGTAAGAAAGGAATTTGATAATTGCTGAGAATAAAGCAGTGCTGTGCTTGCGGGTTTCTGCATTTCTACTAAATAATATATTTCAACTGGAGCTTTTGAATAGACTACAGAAGAGAATGACTTGGTTCATACTCTAGTTCCGTGTTTCGAAATGAAGCAAAAGTGACGTAAAAACTATTCCATAAAATACAGAAAATCTAGAGAGACGTCTATGGAACAAATTCTTCATGAACAATCTATATTGCTTGGAACTCTCATGACTACTCTCGAAAATTCTGAAAGAAACTTTCTTATATATGTGAGAATGGGCCATGTTCAATAGCTTTATACTCTCAAAGAGCATAAAAAACTTGTGAAATAAACATTGGCTTCCTTCCAATCCTCCTTGTACCCTATGAGAGTTACCATTATATTAGCATACGAGAATAAAAATATCGATAGTTGAAAAAGCCATATTGATCGTTCTTCTATAGTTCAAGTCATCTCAGTCCAAGCCCTAAAAGGTATGACATAGTCATCAGTTGATACAGAAAACAAGTTGGGTTGGTATCCTTTACTGTTTTCTCGTTGTTGTTGGTATGAATGGCAAACAGTCAATCATTTATTTATTTATATTTATACTCAAAAATAAACCACAGGTTATTCAATTTTATTTTAGCGATGGCGAGCTTGGATGAAAAGTGGAAAGCTGTGGACAACTTTAAGTCTGTTGTGGTAGATCGTGAAAGAGATGTTGTTCGAGTGACAAAAGAACTGTATGATCTTCATAGCAACAGAGAACAACTCAGGGTTGTAACAAGTAGTAACAACTATCGCTTGACCATACCATTCGCTCCGCACATGTTCGGTTCTGGCAAGACCACGTTTTATGTAACCTATTTGGAGTTGGTGCGATGGTTTAGTGAAACTTCCCTGTCGACTTTTGCTTGGAAACCTTTGAGGAGAACCTTTCTGGAGAAGCTGAAAAGGGCTTCGTTGCTTTACATCGACCTAAGGCTGCTAAAGCCCACTCTCCCCACCGAAGAAAAACGCAACCTTGAGTGGGCAGTCTACTATTTGTTAATAAAGGCTGCTTGTCTGCAATCAGGTCTTCCGCAACCAGACCCGGACGAATGTTTCAAGGAACTGAAACTTAGGACTGATGCTGTGGTTCAGAAATTCCGTTCAATCTTAAACATTCCTTCGGATCAATATCTTCTTATAGCATTTGATGAAGTTGGTGTCCTAGACGAAAGTCTCGACGAATTTCATTTCAAGAGAACCCACGACGGTAGAGTTCGACCATACAACGACTTTATCGGTATCATTAGTCAATTGTGCAAAGAACCCGACTTGTTTTTTATAGTTGTTGGGAAAAGTGAAGGCTTAAATATATATAATTACGTAGCTTCAGTCTCAAGAGTTCAGTTAGTATTTATTCCTCTTTCGCCGCTTGAGAAACATAGTATCGTGGAACATTTGGAGAAAAGTTCTTCCTTTTTATTCCCTGGGAGCCCAAAGGTTTCAGAAATTCTTTGTCACGAAGACTTCTCAACTAGTGAACTTGCAGAATTGTTGTTGGAATTGACTGGTGGTGTTCCTGGTTTACTTGTTCGAGCAATCAGTTACCTTTTGCTGTATAAATCATCCAACAACAATTTCTTATTATCTAAGGAAACCTTCTTGATCATAATGAATAGCTTTCTAGTAACAAATTATTGTGTTGCGACATTCTTACCTCGTCTGATAAGTCTCAGTGAGCAGCGTAAGCGCTTGTTAAGAATGCTTACGTTATTATCTTTGTATCGTATTCGATTTGATTTTGATGAAACTGTGCAAATAAGCTCAAATTCTGATGTGTTTTTGTTTGACCTAGTTACAGATATGTATCTCTATCGTCGATTGGTTATAGAACCAGACCGCAACGAACGCTATGAAGTGTTGATTCCCAAGTTACTGATTGAATATATTGACCAAGGCTTAAAGGATGATCGTTTAGAATGGTTACTTTTACAAACTCTCAAGTCTCAATCTGTTGATTTCTTTTATGAGTCGAAATGTCGAATTTTGGAAGGTCTTATTGCTACACTGTTTTATTTACATTTTTCTCGGCATCCTACAAACAGCTCAATGTTGTCTACTCTTGGTCAATTGTCTCGTGTTTGGAATGAAATGAATTTACAATTTTCTTCCGAATCTGCTGCTTATTATATGAAATCTATACATTATACCAGAACTGTATCAGGAACAGAGAGAATGACATTTGGAAGCAATGATGAATGGGAAAGGATAGTGGAAGAAATGTTAGAATTTGAAAAGATATATATTCCATTTCATTCAACTTTTCATAGTCCAGATATATTATTCAAGTTGCATGGAAGAACGAATGAGAAGAACTTGATGGTGGGTATTGCTTGTAAAGGCCGATGGAGTCGTAGTGGTATTCGATGGAATGAAATTTTGGAAGAAGCTCACAAGTTTTTAAAACCAGTGCATGATCAAGTATTGACTAGTCATCCTACATGGCATTGTATGTTGATTATTATGAGTACTCAGTTAGCAACCAACGTATCTGAGGACTTGAATTATTCTAGTCGTTGTTATTCATCTGGCGATAGTGTTGAAGATTTCGTGATTCCTCACAACTGTGAATTGGTTATTCTTTCTGAAGCTGATGTAGAAAACTTTATTGGCAAAGACATTTTATCAAATTTAAGGAACGCTTTCAAATCTGTGGATAATCCACATTCGAGAAATATTGGCATTTCAACCCTACAAGAAATAGTTTTATCTCTTTCCAAAAATATTTAGGAATATTTTGTTTTAATATCTGAGAAGTTTTACAGAGTCAAATACTTTCAAAAGTCTCCTACATTGGGTTATATTATGAGACTTTGTCAAATAACTTTATCAAGCCTGAGGAACTT
>NW_005178375.1:2500-10288 GCF_000341285.1 Galdieria sulphuraria
TTTCGCTTACACTACGTAGAATGAGAGATACGGCTCTTTCTACTCGCTGTCATGTTAGACTCCTTGGTCCGTGTTTCAAGACGGGTCGAAATCTACCATTTCGTCCATGATACTTGAGATAAATCATACATAGTCAAGTAGATACACATTCCACATTCACAGACACCATCATTTCCACAAATTGAAAAATTTCGGAAATCATGGGCAACTTGAATATAGCCTTGCATCTACTTTTACCATGTACATGGACATCCCATGGAAATAACCAACATTCACAAAAAAATATAATAATTTTTGCAAACTAGGATTTCCAGGGTCATTTTATAAAAAAACACTGGTAGATTGCGCTTCCCTCTCAACGGTTTCAAGTACTATTGCACTCTCCTTTCAAAGTCCTTTTCATCTTTCCCTCACGGTACTTGTTCGCTATCGGTCTCTCTTTCATATTTAGCCTTGGATGATATATAACACCCAACTCATTAAGGCTGTACTACCAAACAACCCGACTCTACCGTTCCTAGTATCGTAACGCATGACACTGAAAAAGATAAACGGGATTATCACCCTCCACGATATTCCATTCCAGGAAATTTGCTTTTTCTTTCATGCAAATACTAGAAAACATTGAAATATACATCTCCTTTTCAAAAAGAAAAAGGATTTTCAAATTGAGCTACTCCCACTTCGCTCGCCGCTACTATGGGAATTCCAGTTGGTTTCTTTTCCTCCGCTTAATAATATGCTTAAGTTCAGCGGGTAACCTCGTCTGATTGGAGGTCTCAATAATAGCAAATTGTCTACGAAGAGAACAGTGTAAAGTACATATATACGTACATACAACAAGACTGCAAAACTAGGAAATGATCATGACGATGAAAATAGATATCAATTCTCATCACTTTCAATACCTATCCTAGTTTCATGACCATGCTGTTTTTCATTCTTCATTATATCGAGGAAAGACTTTCAAATCTATTCATGATTGAAAACAATGACATGTGTCACTTTAAATCCATCACAAATAGAATGAATATCTTTCTCAAATAATAAAGACATGTACTCTACTGTCTTCTTCTCTAGACAAATTGTTCAATTCTTCCATTCATTCATCCATCATATGTATAAATATACNATGAACAAATCCCTGAAAGAAAATACAATGATGATTAAACTTATCATCACCAACTCGTGTCGAAATACTCGATTCAATGATCATCAAGTCATTTCCCATCCATCTACTTGAGTATTGCATCCCAATAAATGATGTATATGAAAGACACTCCAACAGACGTGCTTCCAAGGAAAAATAAACTTGAAAGCGCAACTTGCGTTCAAAGATTCAATGATTCACGAAAACTTGCAGTTCACACTACATTTCGCTTTTTGCCGCGTTCTTCATCGTAAAGAGAGCCGAGATATCCAACGTTGAGAGCTTTATTCTTTTTCTAGTTGCTATTTTTAGATTATTTCTATTTTTGGTAACATACTCTCAAAAAGGGAGAAAATGGATAATACAGAGGAAAATAAAAAAGAGAGAAAAAGAAAAAGATAATGAGAAATAGAGAAAATAGAGAAAATAGAGAAATAGAGAAACAATGAGAAATGATGAGAAATAGAGAAAGATTATTTTTCTCTCTCTCTTTTTCTTTCTATTCTTTTTCTTTTTTTTCTCTTCTTTTTCTCTGCTTTTTCTCTATCTTGCTTCTCTCTCCCTTTCTTCCTTTCGTGCAGTGCACAGGGTGTATATATTATATATATGGATAGATAGATAGAAAAATAGATATACATCGATAAAGAAAGTTTAGAAAATACTCGCATACTTTCCTCACTCTTCCCTTTCTCCACCCATTATATACCTCTCTCACATCAACCTATCCATATACCTTCCAACTGTGAATGATCCTTCCGCAGGTTCACCTACGGAAACCTTGTTACGACTTCTCCTTCCTCTAAACAATAAGGTTCAACGTACTTTTCATCTTATCCTTTCAAATCAAAAAATAAAACAAGCCGTACGCTTCACCGGATCGTTCAATCGGTAGGAGCGACGGGCGGTGTGTACAAAGGGCAGGGACGTATTCAACGCAAGTTGATGACTCGCGTTTACAAGGAATTCCTCGTTCATAAATACAGTTACAGTATTCAATCCCAAGCACGATGCAATTTCAAAGTTTGCCATACTCTTCTCAGAAATGGTCTCTTACAACTATTTGATCGCATCAGTGTAGCCCGCGTGCAGCCCAGGACATCAAAGGGCATCACAGACCTGTTATTGCCTAAAACTTCCATCCGTGAAAAACGAATAGTACCTCTAAGAAGTATATATCGTATATCTTCACATACAATATAACTAGTTAGCAGGAAAAGGTCTCGTTCGTTAACGGAATTAACCAGACAAATCACTCCACCAACTAAGAACGGCCATGCACCACCACCCATAAAATCAAGAAAGAGCTATCAATCTGTCAATCATGATCATGTCCGGACCTGGTAAGTTGCCCCGTGTTGAGTCAAATTAAGCCGCAGGCTCCACTCCTGGTGGTGCCCTTCCGTCAATTCCTTTAAGTTTCAGACTTGCGACCATACTCCCCCCAGAACCCAAATTCTTTGGTTTCCCGAATAAAAAGGATGTACGATTGACTTGTCAATACACCATCTTTAAGATGGCAACGTTTATGGTTAAGACTACGACGGTATCTAATCGTCTTCGATCCCCTAACTTTCGTCCTTGATCAATGGGAATATCCTTGCCAAACGCTTTCGCAACTGTTCGTCTTCCAAAAATCCAAGAATTTCACCTCTGACTAGGGAATACAAATGGCCCCAACTACCCCTATTGATGCATTTTCAATCAATAAAACTTCCTACTAAAGTCTTATCAATACATAAATACTATTATACCATGCTAAGCTATACTTTCACAAGAAGCGCTTGAAACACTCTAATTTTTTCACAGTAAATCAAAATCAATGTCAAAAATCAATCAATCAAGATCAATTCAAAACATTCATTTCAAAATGAGTGTCGTCCATTCATACTCTTTCAAAAAAAAGAGTAAAATGAAAAACATCTCACAGTTCAGACTACGGGCGTTTTAACTGCAACAACGTTCGTGTACGCTATTGGAGCTGGAATTACCGCGGCTGCTGGCACCAGACTTGCCCTCCAATCGTTACTTCGTTACGCGTTTACATAAACGTCATGCCAATAAAATAACACTTAGTGTTATCTATCAGTATTTCTTGTCGCTACCTCCCTGTGTCAGGATTGGGTAATTTGCGCGCCTGCTGCCATCCTTGGATGTGGTAGCCATCTCTCAGGCTCCCTCTCCGGAATCGAACCCTAATTCCCCGTTACCCGTCAACACCACGGTAGGCCTCAATCCTACCGTCAAAAGTTGATAGGGCAGATATTCAAACAATGCGTCAATAGTACAAATACTATCAATCCACAAAATTATCATGATTCAACATTCAACACTAAACCCTGTGACAGGAAAAGTGTAAAGTAGGACCACTAATAAGTGCAATTCCCAAAAATGGAAATAGGGCATGTATTAGCTCTAGCATTACTAGGGTTATCCATATAACAAACTAACATTGTGTAGATTATAACTGTTTTAATGAGCCATTCACAGTCTCGCCATCCATGTGGCTTATACTGGCATTTGCATGGCTTAATCCTTGAGACAAGCATACGCGACCCGCAGGATCAACGGGGTATCATGTATATACAACACAAAGAAAAGAGAGAAAATGACCATAAAATTGATTGATATACACACAAAAACAGCACAATAGAAACAACATGAATATACACACATAAAATGTACATACCATAAGTCAAAAAATTGTATCTTTGTGTCGTACACAATTTTGGTGGAATTTTCACCTTTTTTCTTCCTCTTCCTCTTTTCCTAAACTGGAAAAGATGGAAATTTTACTTTTTTCTTTCGAATAATAAATGTCTCAATGAAACCCCAAAACAACAGATGGGATCCATTTATAACATTCATCATTGAAAAAACCATCCTTTGTTTCATTCCTTTGTCTTGTTGGAAGAAAATACATCTCTTAAAATACTACTTACTATTTTACATTCAGTACTGTGATTCACACAAAAATGAAATCATGACAATACATAAATGAAAATAGAGTAGCAGAGGTTTCCTTCAAAAAGACAAAAAACATATAGTCCATTCTATAAAGATGAGCGGCGAATGAAAATTCAAGCCAAATAATCTCTTACTCATCAAGATGGAAACTATATTCATACTTTTGAATCAAAATAACATTACCAAATCATCGGTAGTAATACATCAACTCCTAATCATACTATATACATCACAACATGCAGTATACAGAAAAAGTTCCAAAAGAGACAAAGAAAAAGAGACATAAAGACACGCAAATACATACATACATACATCTATGTAGTACGCACAAGCACATCTTCAACATCCTTCTTCTTTCTTTCTCTTTTGAAACCATTCTGATTACCCAGTTTTGAAATCAATGGCAAAGATGGATTACAAATCATGTATCATTGGAAAGGGGCTACCCCCATTCAGGGATTCCCCACTCCCAAATTCAATCATCATCTTCATCCATACATACAGCCATTCAACTTTCGCATATCACTCCACTTTACTCGTCTTTGAAAACTAGTAAAAGTGGTTTTCTTCTTGTCTGTCTGGCTTCATTTTTCTGGAAAAAAATGCTATTTAAAAAGCCAAAAGTGACGGTTCGTTGCGCGGGCTTTTGAGATGAATCAAATGATGACACGTGGCAACAAAACAGTTTGAAACTCAACAAAAGGAAAACAAACCAACACTCTTTTTTTATTATACAAACAATAAAAACCTAGCTTTTAAGCCCCTCTCAAAAAAAACCAACTCTCTCTTGTTTTCCACTACAAATATATATATATATATATATATATAGATATACGAGTGTCTAGAAAATAAACCCATCTTCCTAATTGTCACTCTTGTGTGAGGGGATACACACAATAAAAACAACTCAAAAGGTCAAAACTCTTCAAACTTTCATAGTGAGGTCCAAAATCTCCTTCAAAAGCAAAGTTTCAAAAGGAGAGAACATTTCCAATACTCCCTATTGTATACACACACACAAACACTAAAGTAGAAGAGTTCATAGCTCTATACAATAAAAAAAGGAGGATAAACCCTCACACCCCTCCTCTCTCTCTTCTACTTGACAAGGCAAGACTATTTGTGAAAAAATAGAACAAAAAACACCCAAAAAAATGTAACCTAAAAGTTGAGTTGCTACTTGAATAACTTGTCCTTTGACACAAAAGTACAACAAAAATTTCAAACTCTACATGATGTCCTCAACATTTCAAATGATTGGATGATTATTCTTTGAACCTTGGTCCCAACATGGTTGCTGTTGTACGTTGCTGAAAAAGTAACAACCATCAAACTTTCTCAAGTTGTATCGGAAAAATATCAAGTCGATCTTCTAGCACCATTCCCTAGCTTGTAGTTTTCTCATTCAACAAAAAGGGATAAAGAGTCGTTGTGTAAACATACACAACTTTGTTTTGAAACAACTCCAAAAAAGAAAGACTCTAGTGAGTTGGAAGCAGCAATCATAGTTGGGTATTACTTGTAGTGATTGAGCTTTTTCCAAAACATAGTCGCAAGTTTGAAATTGACGGAATTATCGTTAAGAACAGTTTGCAGTTGACTATACAAAAGTAGTTACACCCTTTTATTTCTTTCGAGCAAAAGAAATTCTCAACTAGTTACCTCACCATGTAAAAACAACTCTATAAAGACATATCAACTTGGTTCCTGGAATAGAAAACCTAGTATAAATACTCTTACTCTCTTTAGAAACTCATCGTGTTTCCACAAAAAGCTTTCCCATTTCTTTCCTAGTGATGAACAGGATACATAGATATACACACAACGTGACAAATGACTTGTTACACTTCCCATCGAAATTCCAACTACTGCGAGTAACCAATCAAACAAACCAACTTGTTATAAAAATTCTCAAGTCTTTTTACAAAAATAGTTGAAAGAGCAAACTTGAAAGATCGTATTGCTTTTGCAATAAAAGGTAAAATCGGAAGAGCGGTTTTCTTTTTCACTTTGACCTCCAACTGCTTAAACTTTGGTACAAAATGGAAAGTTTCTCCCTTTTAGATGGTGTCACTTTCAACCACGTAAATAAAAGTCTGGTACTTGTGTCACAAAAACCAAGACTCTGTTACAGACTGGACAACAACTGAAACAACTCGTCCAAAAAGCTTTCTCAACCACTTTCAGAATTTTTCTTTAAGCAACACAACCAAAAAGGAATCCCATCAATATTTGAATGACATTTGTAATGTTAAACTACAAGATGAGAAATATTTTCCCATATAAAAAAAAGTTCATATAGATAGACTATAAATGACATCCACCATTCAGAGAAAATGTCTTGTGTGTTTTGACTATTAATTACAGCATTGGATTTTCTGCTTGTCAACTTGCCAGTTGTGTCTGTTTGACACTTTAAAACCTTTTATTCCCTACTTTACATATGTGGCAGTTCTATCTACCTTGACTTTCTTTATCGCTCTAGGAAAAGAATATGACAATTTCAGACAAGATAAAATTGCCAACACTAGAAAATACAATTCAAGTATTTTGCAGTCAACTACGGAACAAGTCAAGGCTTGGAACCAATAGTAGTGCAGTTTCCACGTCCTAGATTCATTTTACAATTCTTTCTGTTAGCCATTGCGTCGAAAATCCTTCAAAGGGTAACAGAATCCACTCTTTTCTTCAAGTTTGTGGAACAAAACTCACAAAGTTGGAGAGGTTTTCAAGTTTCTAGGAGACAATACATACGTCTGTTGAGTCAATGAGAGTGATCAGAAACACTGACTTGATATTAGACAAGGGTTTTCAAACAGACTGGAAAGATTCTCAAGTCAAAGTCGAACAATTCACAGACAAAACTCAACTGGTCTTTCTCAATAGAAGAAAACGTTGTTCAAAGGAAATAGCAAGATCATCTTTCCTCGTGGTTTTTTGTGGTCGCAGTTTTGTAGATATGCTTTTCTTGTTCACGGCTTTATATCCAGGCCTGTTTTTAGAATTGTCTAAACCACTACTAGTGTATGTGGATAATGTGGTACTACAAACTCACGAGTTGATCAATGACTTGTGATTCCTTTTGTTCTGTTCTATTAATATTTCTAGTACAACCTTTTGTCTGCTATAAAATTTCTTTGCTTGTATTGATCATTTCAAAGCGTCATTGTGTATCAAAACACTCTTCTTCAATAGATCAAGCTACTGCCGTTTTTGCTCAAGTTCATCATCTTGTAAAAAGAACAATAGTAGCAAGTTCACTATAATTGCGTTTGCTCTCAGGATGAGGTGGAATTGGACTAGATAGATTGTTTGCTGATAACTTTCGAGTCGTTGTTGTACCTCTATGAAACTTTTGCCAACAACTCTTTTGATATTCTTTCTAGTTCCTTGTACATGGATTGTAGTCTATTGAATCGTCCAAATTGTAAGAGATCAACAATATTTGAAAAACCAAGCAACCTTTGCGGTACAAATACTTTGACTGTAACCAACGAGTCTAGAATATTTTAGGGTGTGACGATCTGAAGAGTTGACTTGTGTAAAGAAAGTAAAAGGTATACAGTAATTCAACTACTCTGTTCAACGAGAAATTGCTTTTTTTACACTCTTTTGTAACTGTTATAGCAAATAAATCAACTTTATTTCGTTCCTATGATCAAAAAAAGACGGAA
>NW_005178374.1:0-10203 GCF_000341285.1 Galdieria sulphuraria
CGTTTCCCTTCGTTTGTTTTCTAAAACCGAGGAAAACTCTCTTCTATTCAGTTAACAAAAGATAGGAAGGACAGTCCAAGTGAAACCTACAAACAACTTTTTCTGTCTCAGTCTTTGAGAATTATAGTAAAAGGAGTTACTAGTCTTTTTTCAACAGACTAGAAAGACAACATAGCAGACACTTGAAGAATGTTTTGAGATATTCTTTCGGTAACCATTTTACTAAGTATTTGGACAAGAAAGGATATTTTTCATTCTAGTTGTATTCAACATGTATGTATGTATAGTCTATTCATTTTGAATCATTGTTACAACTCTGCAATATTGCAAATTGACACTAAAAATAGCCTTCAAATGAAAAGCTTTTAGTTTTGAAACATGTTTAAAGGTATCTCCGAAATATTTGAAAGATTGCACTAGTGTATTAATCGAATCATTCTCCTGCACACAAGTGCATATTCAATATCCAATTTCTGTAAGAGTCAACAACTCCTGTTTCTCCTCTGAAAATACTTGCAGACAATAGTGACATTTGATATTGTGGATTCTGCTAAGAGAAAACTTATTTTCAAAAAAGTTCAATTCAGTCCAACTGAGTCTATTCTATCGATTCTCTTCTCGTTTTTCATCATAGCATTTAAATCATAGTTGAATTGTCTCTTCCATGTAGTCGACTATATAGTTGAGATGTTTTTGAAGGTAAACATGACTGCTTAGGTTTAAAGGCTTTCACTGCCTCCTCTTGAACTTTGTAAAAACCACAAACTGTGAACATATATAAGAAAGCAAACTATATAAAACACAAAGCTGCTTTAGGGCATGGATAACTCCAAGCGAACTCTTATTTCTTCCAGTACGAAGAAAACAAAACTTTTAAAAGCTCTGCAAATTCAAGGAAAGATTTGTTTAGCTCCACTCGTCTCCTACTCTTTTTCCACTCTCTCATCCATCAGCTCGTTGCATGAGTCATAATACAAAAGTTATTCGTGTTAGACACTAGGCAGAAAACTCTCGCGAAATATAACCTGATGGGTACAATGGTGGAGGCTTCTTTTTAGATATTTGTAACAAGAATCAAAGACAACTCAAAGTTTTGCATAAACAAACTGTCTATATATACAAGAAACGTTCATTTCCATAAGGGACAAGTCAAACATAAAGAAGAAAAGATATAGTTTTATCCAAATTGCTCTAAAAGGAAGGAAAATGTCTCTTTCAACTTTGCATTATTCAGCAGAATAAAATTGTGCAGAGTCAAATTGATATTGTGATTATCCAAACTGGTAAAGGTCTTGTTCTTTTAAATATATTAGATAAATTTCGTCTACTAGTGAAAAGAAAGGAATATAAACGGAGAAATAATGGAAAAATAAGAATCTTTCATCTCCTCTCGGCAAAGTAAAAAAGAAAGATGAATCTTGAAATACATGTGCAAGGAGAAGCAAAAGCATCACCACTGTTACTGTTGTTATACCAGTCAAAACTCTCAAAAAGTTCTTTAGGTAGAGAACAAACCAAGACCCTTGAAACGTTTGAGGTTCGATCCTCCTTATCGTAAGTAGTTTATGCACGAATTTGTGTATAGACAAAAGTATTCCCAACCTTTGGTCAGTTTTTTATTATCGTCCTGTCCTCTGTATACTTTCCAATTCTACAGTTCAATATACGATTTATTCTTCTTTATAACTCGTAATCGAAAAAAGATTGCTCCTTGAGCGTAATTTGCATAGAAGGAAAGGTTCTAGTTCTCACATTGCAAGCCAAACAGAGTTAACGTCATTGAAATTAGAAAATGACCATTTTACACCTTTAAACAGTTTTCCTAAATTTTGAGTGACCAACAAAGAAAGGTTCTCAGATCGAAAACGAGTCAAAAGCTGGTTGTAGCAAAACCGTTCTTGATTTGTTATCAAAATAGGGTCACAAGTAGTTTAAAATTTACCTTGCAGAGACAAGATTGATCAAACTCAACTCTGTTAAAGGGCTACAGTGTCGCTAGGGAGTTGCGAGGAACTTTGTTACGACACTGTTCTTCTCGTTTCACAACAATACTGAAAGTGAGATTGATTGTATCTAGCACACTTATTGTTCCAGAACCTTTTTACATATCTCCAAGTGGAATATATTCTTTCATAAAACTCACTAGTCACTTAAAATAATATATCCCCAGAGGAAGGAGAGAATACAAAGCATAACAATCCAATTAGAAATGAACACAATGGGTTGATTGTTGATGGACAGGAAGGCTCAGTGAGTGTTGTCAAGTCTGTGGACCTGGTTCAACTTTACTAGTGAAACTTTTCAGACTTTAATTTCTAAAACGAATTCTTCGTTCGTTTTAGTTGGACAAGTGAATTTCTATTATCTACGTTTCGTTTTAAGCTCTGCAAATGTTTCTTTTATAACAATCCATCGATTCCTGTGCTCTGAGTTCCAAGTAGACTGTAGTTTCTTTTTAGTATTTACAACTTTTATTAGCTCTTTGGAGTTTATATACTTTATGCAACACTTGTTGTTATTTCACTTGTGGTCTTGTATGGAAATTTGAGATTAGCATTGTCGAGAAGAGAACAAAGACAAAGGAGTTTAAGCTGTCGTTGAGTGTTGGTACTTTAGTCAACTAGCTGTCTCACAAGTTTGTTTATTTCTATCGATAATTGTTTCAGAGCAGTTTTGCGTATGTATTAGCAGTTGAAAGTCCTGTAGTCTGTTGTTGACATTCTGAGAATCAGGCTTGGGGCTATTATTTCAAAGATATTCTACAAGAACAAGAAACCAGTCAGACTCTC
The DNA here is from genome assembly GCF_000341285.1 of Galdieria sulphuraria. NCBI lineage: Eukaryota > Rhodophyta > Bangiophyceae > Galdieriales > Galdieriaceae > Galdieria > Galdieria sulphuraria. Next base: position 2,790 of record NW_005178374.1, read on the forward strand.
AGTTGAGTGTTTTGGTCAGTTCACAGATTAACTTTTTGTATGTTAGTTTTTTGTCTTCTATATGACTCATTTCAAGATGTAGTAATCGGTCTGTAACTCTGCAACAGGCATTTCTCAGAATAGCATAGGAAAGTCTTGAGTCCATCATTGCTTATTTTCAATGGTTGTTTGTATTGTTGTGCTTTTATATCAATTCTCTATTGATTCGAGTATGGAAAACGACACCCATAAGGTTTGACAGTTAGTGAAAACGAAAGCTGAATAAACTTGCTTTTTGAAAGCAAGGGAAAAGTTTTCAGTTCAAAATATACTCAACTTGTTGGGAACCATGAAATAAAGCAAGCAAAAAAACACTGCTGAAAATCATGGTTAAGTCCACCTGATAAAATGTTTTGACGATAGCGACTGTAGCTACTAGTCCGTTTTGAGAAACGCCTTTGTTTTTATGAATTACTGGGTTTACCAAAAGTGAAGATTTGTCTAAAAGAATATGTAAGTCGTAAGAGTGATAGTGTTGAAGCCAGTATTGCTGCTGTTTCTGAAAGGCATCTATTGCAAATCGTCTTTGGTCCTTATATAGTTGAAGAGGAGGGTAACATTAGTAGTACGGTGTGAATGGGAAACAATGCGACTTGTGTGAAACAGTATTTGCCTTTTCAAGAGTGCTGCTGATCTGTTTTTTTCCCAACACACTGAAGATCATGCTGTTGAAAGTAGTGGTAGTTGTAGCTGTCAAAAAGTGAAAAGGAGACTTCACATTTTGTACAAACAGCTTGCGGTTGGATAGTATACAAAGTAGCTCTGAAAGAAACTCATGAAGGATTGGTTGAACTTCTACAATGTTACACAAGTGTACACATTGATATCATCGTGTCCGACTAGAGTTTTTGGTTTGACTCTGAAGATAAAGTGCAGCTTTTGGTATACAATTCCTAGAAAGCATACGCAGACGAACAAATTGGTTTGCACATTGACACGAACCTAAAACATTATTCGATTATCACAGCAAAATCAAACCATTCGCCACTACTTGAAATTCAACCAGAACAGCAACAACAACAAATATGAGCCCAAGCCTAGTGCAGTATGGCATAGTCAACAATTCTACAAAGAGAATGATTCCTGCTTCTATCTTTTACTGTTTTCTTCGTTGTTGGCATGAGCGGACAATTGTCATTGTTTTAGTTACTTGGAATTGTAAAAAGACAACAATAACGACAACAAGAAAAAGCCATAGTGTATTGGTTAGTAGTATATGGAATATTAATAATAGTTTTTGTCATAAAAGTACGAATTTGACCTATTTTTTACCATAAAGGAAAATTATATTGTCGAGTTTACAAAATAAAAAAGCATTATTCGCACACTTACGACTATTCCTGTATCTTACTATCAGTAGAACTACATACGGTTCTGATTTTGAACAACAAATAGGGTGAGTTACTTTACTGGTCGATTTTCGATTTTGCTTGTACCTGTTTGAGACTAATCTTCATCTTTTGACTCTTAAAACAAACTTATTTGTTATCTCATGATAGTATGATGAAGCAACTAGTGGTCATTTCTTTTCCGAAAACGTCGACGTACAACCTTTCAGAAGCTTTTTTCATTGGAAATCTCAATCACATAGAATCTCTTTGTCCCTTGATAGTTGCGTTGCATTTGTAGGGATAGGCAATTGATAGTCCAAGTGATCAATTCGAGACAATTTCGTCAGTTGAATCAATTAATCTTTGACAAGTGAACTTGCAGCATCATGAAAGTGTACAACATACTGTTTTCTGTGATCTTGAATCTACTACTGATCTTTGTGGATATATTGTAATGCTCTTATGTTGAAACCATCTTATGATTATTTGTGCTCTAGAACATTTCCATCTTACTTCTTTAACCCTAAGACCAGCTTCATATGAAGTTAGTCATCTAATCGATAAGGATAAGATAATATTTCTATTTCGTTCTTTCTCTTCTTTATCGGCGTAATTGTAGAATGGTGAACATCTTGTTCTTTAGAGTTGTAACATGTTCGAAAAACAATAGAATGCTCATTGTACAAGAAAAGGGATGAAGATGATAGAAAGTAGTATTCGAAGACTGCGGGATGATGTCAATTCAAAGAAAAAATCAACTAGATTGCAGTCGAAGTTCTATACAAACTATCTATTGGGATTAGAAATTGAAGTTGTCCTAGTACGACCTACTGGTTGTTTTCCCTTATTCTTATAAAATGTTATAAAGGACAAAAATTTATGTTTTACATAGTATATACTTTTCAATGAAAGAATAAAGAAAGGTCAGTTGAAAGAAATTCAAGGAAAAGAAGTAAATCAATACTTCCCTGGCTTCACAGGGTTAAAATATCAGACCTATGTTTGACAGATTTTGAGGTTGATCCTCACAAAAAGCAGAATCAATTCTGTGATTTTTACACAAGTAGCAGCAAAACACAAACTAATAGCTATGTTCTAATTTCAGGATCCTTTCGTATATCCTTTGATGCTTGAACCTTTTCGCAACCTTTGGTGGTTTTCATCCACCTCTTTATCTTGAACTATTACCACAATTGATTCAAGTGATAAATAACAATGTATTTACGCCTTATCAATACCTTGTTTCTATTGATGAGTTGAATTTGAATCTTATTTTAGTGTGATGTATGAATCTATTCTGGTTACAGCTGTATTGAAGGAAGTAATAATCACTTGCTTTAGAGTAATACTCTGAATCTTACCACTTCTAGTTAAATCTCAACGGGATATGGCACAATTATTCTAGTAGATACGTAAAAAAAGGTCTTCTCAACGTATCTAGAAACTGTTTACTGTTTTTTATTACTTGAATTGTATACTGAATTCAATGATTTACAGTTCATTGGAAAGAAAGTAAGATATTTCTTGATACTGCTCATTTAAAATGACTTTTTGTGTAGGAGTTGGTCATTTGTTGATTACTGGTCGAATATCTCATCAAGACGAAATTCTGTTTCATAAGCTAGTGAAATGTCCTCTATGGTTGATTCAACTTTTGAATTCTTAGAGATTATACTGAATCTATCGAACGAGTTAGTCCTTATCCCGAGAAAAACGATTTGCCATATAGTACTAATAGTAGTATTATTACTAAAGATACAGAAGACTAGGGAGATGAAGACTTGGTTTGAGAAAAACTTGGTAGTGTTTGAGTGTCCAATTATTCCCCCGCGATACTTGCACTCTATTTGCGATAATGGATACGTTTTCGTTGATCATCTCATCCTAGATAGCTTCGCGAATCTACTCAAGCGATGAATCGCATTATACCTTTGCAGCGCCACGAATATGTTACTACTAGTTTATATATTTTGATATTAACTAGTTGTTTGTTCAGATATAAATATGTCAAACTGTATTTGATTCAATTCATAATTACTTGTTTTAAAGTACTTTTAGTTGTATCATTTCGTTCCAACCAGCCATTGCTGGGTACTCTATATTCGTTTCCTAGAGAAGAATCAGGAATCAGATGTCAGTTTATTTCAAGTATTTAAATTTTAATGCGTTGCTTGTTAGAAACGTTCAAAGTTGTCTATTAAAATATAGCCTTAGTAATGAATGGAGTCAATGTGTTAGACAAGATAACGGCACAAGTCGATGCACAAAAAGTTGAATCAACGTTTCCATTCAAAATCAATTGTTTGATAGCAAGACTAATATACGTTGTTATTTTTTAGGGGTATCTAAGAGAGAGTTGGTTGAATTGTCATTATGTGGACATTGGGTTATCCAATAGAGTTTCTGTTAGATAGTGTTTGTATAAGATGGCTTCTTTAAGGTAGAATTGATACTTTACTAACTAGTAGCTGTCAAGTTGATAAAGACTTTGTACCTTTGCACTTGAAATCTTGCTGTTGTATGTACAGAGCCTTTGTATTCGAAGCAGTGTTCTATGTGGTCTTTAGGCACCCTGTATGCTTGATCCAAAATCGAATTGTCCAAGATTATCTCGAATTGTCTAAAATAATTTAGTCTTTACTCTAAAAGGATGATTTACAGACTATTATTTGGATCACTTAAAATCAAGTCGAAGATCAATTCATGCGAGAATCACTGGGTAAGAATCCGAATTACAACAAAGCATCAATGTTTCCCTTGATATTTGTATGCTGTGTGCAACAATAGGGCAAGCCGTTGACCATAATTCAATTTTGGTACATCTGTGGATTCAATTTCATATTGAATGACAATGTGTTTCTAGAATATTGAGAACATGTTACTATGGATGAGCATAAATCAATCAGCATCCACTATTCTTGTATCTGTACGGAATTCAATAAAGCTTTGTTTGAATCCAATGATTCCTATCAATATTGGTGGAGCACGTTCTCCTTTTACTGCCTTGGTACCAAGCTCAACTTGCGTCATAGAATCATTATTTTTTTTGATAAAGATACTGTGTTAAAAGTCTATTGCTTGTTTCTATTGACTGGTCGGAGAGTAGGCATCATCGTGTTATCTTATCTTTTCAAGAAAGTTACAATTACTGAACACTAAAAACTGAACTTTTATTGAAAAAAAGTATGACAGCGATAAACTATACTATTCATAGACCACAGAATCACCTGATTCAAAAGAAGATTCAACGAGATTGTAGACGATTGGTCACAAACGAGCTGCAAAAAGAAGCAAAGTAACCTTGCTGATACAAACTATTGAATCTCTCGTCATGTTGAAATGTTATGTAGTACAAGATGAAGAAAATGATTCCTTTCATTTCAACTTTTATACAACTCGCTGAACAAAAAAATACAACAATTTGCTTTGAAAAGAAAATAGATGATGAAAGATATAAACTGAAAAAAGAAAGAAATGTCTCTCTAGTTCAATAGACTACAGAGATAGTATTATGAGCAAAAAGTCTTGACTTTGATTCTCACTAGAAACATCAACGATATTCTGGTCGTCACTAGTAGAAAAAATATTCCCGACTATTACCTCATACTGGTAACAGTAGAACGTTTATGGCACTTTGTTTTGTTTACCCATTCTACTGATATGCATGACCTGTATTTGAACACCATAAAGTAAGAAGTAGGCTGTTGAAACAAAATGGTTAGTGTAAGTTTATTTCATGACATACCTAATCGTTACAAATTGCCCAAGGCTTCAAAGACCTGATTACTATAGGCATTCTACATCCTTTTCACACGAACCTTATTCTTCTTATTCCTTTATTTTATCAAAAATGAATATCATACAATCCTCACTGATAGAATGCTAATCAAATTTCTATTCGAAAAGGCAAAGTGTAGAATAAAGCAAGGAATATACAATCTTACTTGCAGAATCATTATTTGCATTTCTGTAGATATTATTCTCTATATATAGCTGAAACTTTCCTTACTAGCTTGGAAAGTTTATACAACAACATTTATAGGAAGAACAATATCAAGTTTACAATTCAACTCGATATCGATACTAGTATTCCATGAAGGAGAAGATCACTCCTCATCATACTCGACGAACGGTTTTTAGATTCGAACTAATCAATCATCTATGTCAATCAACAACTTGACCGAAAAAAAGTTGCTTGTATTTATTTCTATTGCAAAAATCATTGAGGTCTTGGTATAAACTGGCAGAAATGATTACAAAAGCAGAATTTACTATCTGATTTGCACATTTGACGACAACAATAACAGCAACTCTTACAAGAGATAGGACAACACTTCTCACTACAGCACTATTCTCGAAGAGTCATAAACATACTATTTCTTCTATAGTTCCTCACCTATTTAGAATTGTGGTTGGTGTTTTACGACCACTCGCTTTTCCTATATTAAAAACTCAATACATGCCTAAATTGCGGAACGGATATATTTTTCTATCTAATCAACAAGACTAGAGACAATAGGGATATGAGCTAGTGTCCAGGAATCAGTTTAAATTCAACTGATTTCAAGATCATAGTTTCTGTTATGTTGAACAGAGTTTAAACTGTATTGAGTGGAAACAAGTAATTTTACAAAATAGAGCAATCAACTATCAAACTAGTGAATAAGCCAGGTGCTTTGCTTGAGAGAATCAGAACGATGTCGTCGGATTAAGAGCAATTTATTTTTTCTTTAAGCACCTTTCATTCTCTTATTCACGGAGCCCTACCTATAGAATTGCACGAGTTCGTCATAAATAGAATACCATTGGTTTCTGTCATATCATTCACGCCTAGTGACAAGCTCAATTTTAAGTTGCAGAAAGAGGGACTGTAATCTATCCTGGCTACTTTTGTATTGAACTTGATGTCAAATAGAACGACTTGACCTTGTCCATATGAATTCATATTCTTCTTATGAATACTGTATTTGAAGAGTACCTATTATATGCTATTCGAAATTGCCCTTAACTACTTTTTCCACCCTTTATCATACACCAAATCCTGTAACTTAGTTTCATAAAAGCCTTGGTATCGTTGAGACTACCAAGTTCTATGGCAATGAATTGTACAGTTTTGATAGAATTCACTTGACTCCAATCTGTTTCATCAAAGATCGATTTGATAGTGGGAAATGCAAAATGTCGCAGTTAACTACAGAATCATAGATATGAGATAATTCAACTGAATTGGAAGGAACTGTATGCTTGGCAGCTTTAGAGATCATTCCTATTTTAAATAGAAGAACGCGAACATTCGGTTTTATGTTGTTTGAAAGATTTGAATCGACATAGCCATTTGAGAAAACTGAAGAAGAAGTATTTTGATCATAACCTTTGATTGTTAGTACTTCAAGTCATGCTGAGACATATGGTTATGTCCGTTTACTTCCTTTGGTGAAAAAAGTTGTCTCTTATCTTTGTTATATTAAGCTGTTACAAAATCAAGTTGATAACCTGGTACAGCTTTTACTAGGCAAGGTGTCTTTCACAACAGACTCTTTGTTATCTTTATGGATGAAGAATTGAGTTTGGCTTGTGTTGATTCATTGACTGATTGACTGATTGCTTTGTGTTATACTAGCACATTTACTTATCAATTGACAAATAGTCGCACTTGAATTTGTCAAATTGACTGATTCCAGCGTCTGAGGATAGTAGTAGGACAACCCTATTTAAAAAGGTGCTTTAAGAATTCACTTTAGACAGATTTTTGATTTGCGAGTCAAAGACAAGTTGTACCATAGAAAAAGATATATACAAGGTAAGTGATATAAATAGGAGTAGTTTCATTTTGCATTCTCAAGATGAATATTTATTGGATAGTGCTAATAGAATGAAATGGATTGTTTGAACCACACTGGGTCGTCCGTCTATTATGAATCTTTTAGCTCATCAAGATCTTCTATCGCGACACTCGAAACCTCTCTGTCCCATAAGAAGAGTCGTTATACCCTAGACTTTGGTTCATATAGGGTTTATATATCCTCGTTAGTCTATTTATAAAC
>NW_005178373.1:0-10166 GCF_000341285.1 Galdieria sulphuraria
CAAGAAGAGGCAGCTATTTTGGACGAATGGGAAGTGGATGGCGATGAACATTTGGCAGTCACAGATGACGACGAAGCTTTCAATTTCCNGACCANAAGACTGTTCACTTCTGAAGAAATTCAAAAAATGGCAGTTTGTGAAATTCACGAAGTCGACCTTTCTAAAGTTTTCGGGACTGTTACTGATTCTCGCTNAGGTCCCGTGGATTTTCAGACTCCTTGTTCTACTTGCTTACGAACTTTTAAGGATTGTCCAGGACACTATGGATACATCGACTTGGAAAGCTGTCCTATTCTTCATCCACTTTTTCTTAAAGAATTCAGCTACATATTCAAATCTATTTGCCACTCTTGCTGCACTCCCTTTCTTTCTTCGGCGGAGATTTCCTATTNAGAAAAATGCGGAAATGAAGTGTCTCTCAAGTCCATCGCAGGCTGGTCGGAGTATTCTCGATGCGCTAATGACTGCCCACCCAATAAGATCTTTGAAGNAAAGGATGGTCGACTTTATTTTGTTTCTAATGAAGGAAAGCTGTACGAGCGTAGTCNGAGCAGTGCTAAGAAAATTCTGGAAGCAGTTGATGAACGCTATTGGGNAGATGTGTTCCGAATGGAATATACGAACCCTGCTTCTTTTATCATCGATAAGTTGTNAGTTATTCCCTCCCAGTCAAGGCCTCCTATTCTGCTTAACGGAGAAGTCACTGACCACGATCTCACTAAATGCTATTCGGACATCGTCCGTCATAAATTTCATCAACACTATGATTNAANGACCAAATCCATTTATCAATTATTTGATGGTTTCAATGGAATCGGAAGGCGTACATNAGGAATCAAACAGCGCATTCAAGGGAAAAAGGCAGTGGNGAGGAAGAACCNAATGGGAAAAAGAGTCAATTATTGTTGTCGTTCAGTCGCTGCTCCTGATCCTACTTTGGACGTGGATGAAGTTCGAGTTCCCAAGGTTATCTGTTCAAAGTTTCTTCATGAAGCTCAGAAAANAACCGAATCTAATTTTGACTATTGGAAAGAACTTTTTCAAAAGGGGCAGGCTTCAGGCGGTCCTTTGGAAATTGGAAGGTATGCAAGAAGACATTNGATGGAAGGCGATAGCGTCACTCTCAATCGACAGCCTACTCTGTACAAACAAGGGTTCATGGTTCACAAGGTTAGAGNAGGCGAAGAACTCGTTATTCGAATGCACCTGTCAGNGACTCCATTGTATAATGCCGACTTTGATGGTGATGAAGTTTCCGTCATGTTTTCTCCTAATAAGAACGTTCAGCAAGAAANGAGGCAAAAAANGAGCGTTTCCAACTACATCATCAGCGACCATACAGGAAAAGTGTCCGTTTCGCTATCGTATGACGCGTTATCTGGGTTGTACAAGATGCCTAAAGAACAACGACCGCCACCCTTTGATAGTCTTGACAAAATATCAAAGTCCACTGTCAAACAAGCCATATACAAATACCATCAAGAAAATGGAAAAGACGCTACCATTAGGTNGATTTCAGACACTTCCAGGGCAGTCCTTGAATTTTTGGAGCACAACATCCNAAGTGCAAGCTACCACAATCTATTGGAGCTCATGGATTCTTCCAACAAACAACAAATTCNAGAGGAAATGCGTGACAACTTCAAGAAAGCCAATTCTTNAGAAGAAAGAATTGGAGCTCTGTCTTTTCGTTTTCCTCGAATTGAGAAGCAGAATGACTTTTNAGNGATGGTCGACTCAGAAACTAAAGGCACTTTCTTCCATCTTTCTCAATNGAGCTATTTCTNAGGACAGCAATTCATCAACGGTACTGTTTTCCTGCCGGATGCTGAAACCAATCGAGTCACTCCATGGGACTCCTTTGAAGAAGACTTATCCAATCCTGAACTATATGGCTTCATTTCTCATTCCTTTTTGGAAGGCCTATCCCCCCGAGAAATGTTCTTCCATGCGAATGGAGGTCGAGAAGGTCNAGTGGATACTGCTTGTCGAACTAGCGAAGTTGGAAACCTTCAGCGCAACTTGTGCAAATCCATTGAGAACTATTTTCTCGATGAAAAAGGTCTCGTTGTCAACTCTTTGGGAGAAGTTCTTTCTTTTTCTGACTCGACGCTTTACTAAAAAGACAATGAAAAAGAGCGAAATTTATATCCTCGTAGGCCTCGGCGTCCTTGTCATCGTTCTTATTGTTATCTTGATCTTTGTTATAAATATGCAAAGTACTAGTACTTCTTCTACAGCTCTTCCTAGCATAGACACCTCTTCTGGAGTCGTTCTCACGAGCCCGGGAGTAGTTTATCCTGTGTCACCTTCTTCTTCTCTCACTCCAGCCACTTCTTCCCCATTCGTAAGTCTCAACTATTATGAATAGTGTTTAAACTAGTAAAAAACATATGGAGCCTATATATCGACTACTTTCTCAATTGGAACCTTGGAACTCCACTCAAAGCGTTCAATCTCATCGGTTCACTTATCCTTCTATTGCCATCGTGTGTCTTACAAGTTTGTCTTGGGATTTGCATTCCAAAAAAATAGGAGGCAGTGAAGAAGCAGTTGTGGAGTACGCTAATGAGTTGGCTCAACGAGGATTCCAAGTGGTGGTTTTCAATGCCACGATGCGTGAATTTCCCGAATTGATGAACCCTCTCTACCAGCGGCTTTCTCGCATCCCCAAATTTGAAAATATCCACTTTGACTTTGCCATATCGTGGCGGGTTCCTAATAAAATATCCAATATTAATGCTTCTAAATGGGTTTTTTGGGCTCACGACTGCTATGACACACCGCTTCATCAACTATCATCTTACGATTTGGGTATTTTCGTCTCTGGAACCCAGCTCAAACAATTTATAGAGGTCAATGGTGGAGAAAAAGCACTACCTAAAATAAACCAAGTCGTTTATAACGGAAGTTTGTATAGAGATTTCAACCCTCCCTTGGAAAGAAAAAAAAGAAGGTGTATCTATTGTTCTGACGTTAAGAGAGGGTTGAAATTTCTTCTTTCCATATGGCCCAGCGTTGTCAAAAAATACCCAGACGCGGAGCTTCACATCTTCGGAGGGATTAATCCAATTGACCCAAAGCAGTATGAAATTCAGAATGTAATAAACTCCACACCCAATTGTTTTTTTCATGGAAGAGTGAGCAATGAGGAGCTTTGCTGTGAATTCCTGAAAAGTTCCCTTTTTACTTATCCTTGTCAGTATTATGAAAGCTTCTGCATTTCAGCAGTGAAAGCTCAACAGCATGGATGTCTTCCAGTATGCGTTCTCACGGCTGCCTTGAAAGAGACTGTATTTTTTAAGTCCTTTTCATGCGACCAACTGGAAGACTACGAAACTACGCTGTCAAAAGCTCTGGAGGCCGAAGAAAAAGAGGCAGTTGAACTAGAAGCAAGAAGAAGAGAAATTGCGGCACTGACGAGAAGTACGTGGACGTGGAAAAATTCAGTGGACCGCTTCTTTCGTCTCTTGGTTAAGGGACAATCAGTTTAGTTATATCTCCTTTGTAAGCAACCGCCGCAAAAAACAACAGCAAAACTGTTACCAACGAAGCCACAATAAAAGTGTCCAAAGGGCTGTCTTCGTTCAACTTCAAATCAGAGAAAAACAGAGCTTTAATAAATAACACCCATATGTCAGCGGTTGCCCACGTTAAAGAAAACGCTAAAAAGAAACTGATTTGCTTCAGTATCTTTTCTATCTCTTCTCCTATCATTGGTCTGTTTCTTTTTTTTAGACAGATGGGGTTGATATGTCGTCAGTCAAAAAGCAGAACTCGTCATCGATGTGTCCTCCTAGCCACGACTTTCCATCACTGCCCAAGAAAAGACTTGTAGGATAGACAATAAGAAACTGCCCTATTTGAATTGGAGCACCGCTGCTTTGAACTGAGCCCGACCTTAGATCGAGAAAGGCCCAGTAGCCTCTGTATGAAACACAATACCCTCGTTCTTGTCTATGAGCTACACTGACAAAAACATTTTCGTTATTTTGATAGGGAAGAAACGGAGTACCCCCTCGAAGTTTACACTCCTTGTGAGAAGAAGAGTTCGAGACAAATCCAATATAAGGATCACATCGTCCCTTTTCCAAATCGGTAACCTGAAAAACCAGAAGCGGATCAAACGAATAGACTAGTAAAAGTCGCTGCTGATTATCCGTGACAAGAGGAGTCCAATTTTTTTCAACAGAACGCTGAGGAAAAGGAGATTTCAAAAGATAACATGAACTTTTATTCTCGATGTCCACTATATGCATTCGTCTCGTATTGTTTCCTATAAGAAACGTTCGACCGCGAAAGCGAAAAGATCTGCAATCCTCAATATTCTCTACACTTGTAGGAAGATGATAGCTTTTTTCCAGCAATCCTTGTTCGGTCCAATGGGAAGCTAGTATTTTTGACTTGTTCTCTCGAATATTGAAATCGCGAAAGAAAATAGTTTTGCCGTCAACAGTAGCTAGGCTCATCAGGGTGTCCCCATAAGTTGATGGAAAACTGAAACTAGAAAAAAGTTTCATTCGTCTTCCTTTTTCTCTAACGAACTAACTGCAGCTATTTCCCTACGAACATCAACACTCCGATAAATCTCTTCCATGAGCCATCTTCTTAAATTAGGAAAGGTGTAGTCTTCTTGTTCTAAGGAACTTGCACCTACAAAACGACATTCGGGGAGCTTTATAATATTTTCTTTGTTGTATGGAGCCCAGGCACTGGGATTGTCTTCCAAAATTATAGTATTGTGGCTAAACGCAAAAGGAATTTCATCTCGAACAACATCAACAGTCTTCAGCTGATTGGCGTTCAAATCTTCGAAAGAAAAAACAGCATCCGGAGAGTACGGGAATATCGAAGTTACTACATTTTCAACATAGTCACGATGGCCTGCAGAAAACACAACCACTCGAGCAAAAAAGTAGCGACAAAACTCCAAAAACCACTCACAAAAAGACCTAGTAACGAAAAAAGAGGAAGATTGGATATGATGAACCCTAGACATTTCCATATTCTTAGTTATTTGAGACGGATGTTGAGAAATCAAGCACCCCAACGTTCCATCAATGTCCAAAATGATGACTTTGTTCGTAGCCATGTTTTTAAGAACAAGTTATCTCCAAATTAGCAAAGTAATAGTCAGCTCCTCCTGTTCCACCACTAGAGTTGACGTACTTGGTTCCAGAAACTCCCGTGATCAGACTACTACTTGAACCGCAATACAGGTATTGAGAAGTCTCACTTAGCAAGTTGGGATCGTGTGAACTGCAGTGGTTCCTACCAAACGATAAACAACTAATGTGAGGTTTAGGTTCAGTGATTCCTTTTACTACAAGAGCATAGGAAAATCCGGACGAGTTGGTGAAAGAGTCTCCTCCACTTTGACCAAATGCGGATTGTGTCTCTCCTGAAGAACAGGTGAAGGAACCCAGACCAGACATCCAGTCTCCATCGTACACTCCGATGCTAACCAAGTAGCCGGAAGAACAAACGAAACTGTATGAAGCGCTGTCATAATTGGGATCCGCATTTTCATCAGGCCAAGGACCAAGAACTGCAGAAGAAGGCAGAGTATAATTGTACAGTTTATTCGCACCTGAAGAAGAGGAGGAAGACGATGAAGATGATGAAGACGATGAAGATGATGATGACGACGATGAGGATGACGATTTGGCTGAAGACTTCTTCTTTTTGCTACTAAGTAAAAGGAATACGACTACACCTACAATAACAAGCAAAAGAACTCCGCCACCTACTGCTATCCATATCCACATAGTTTTGCTACTTCCTTCTTTTGGTTTCTTAGCAGTAGTAGAAACTGCCGTCTGTGTAGTTGGAGAAGCCGTTTTCTTCGAAGATGCCTGTGAAGATGTCGGTGACTTTAGCAAACTCTGAGAAGATGGTACTGAGTTGGGTTGATAATCCTTCACTTTTGATATTCCTTCAATAGATGAGATTTTGCTACTAGTAAATCCCTTCGAATTTGATGAGCTGGCTTTCTTTGTTTTGTTTTTCGGCGACATAGAAGATTTTTCCATCTTTTAAAAATGTCGGCTTATAGATATTTTTCCGATCATCCCGATATAGTCGAATATCCACAAGAACAAAGACCCGAAATGATGATAACACAAACCATACCACTCCCGGGAACAGAACCTTATTATCACGAAAACGACAATTATAAACCATCCTCCAAACGAAGGAAATTAGAGTTCAACTCTGACATCAGTTGGAACCGAAGGAAAAGAAAAGCAGGTATTGATGAAGACAAAGACGCGCAAGAAGCGGACACAATGATGGAACAGCCATCGAACAAAAGACCTCATATATCGAGAAAACGAAGCCCAACGGCAGCTGGAGACGATGATATCATGGAGGGACAGCCTCCAACCAAAAGACCTCATACATCGAGAAAACGAGGACCAACTTATGTTGAAGATGAAGACCAACCTCCGACGAAAAGAAGCTACCCCCGCATTCCGAGACCTCCTACCTTCTAAAAGGCCCACTATTTTTTACGCCACCTAGCATAACAAAACTGGCCAAGTCAAATATCTTTTCTTTTTTGCCCGCGCTAGCTGCCTTGCAAATTTCCTGAAAGGTGTGATGCACTGATGCTCGATGAATTCCTGTCGTAAAGTGTTTGTTCATTCCATGATAGTTAGGAAAGGTAAGGCTGCCTGTCCAGAACACGTAATCAGCCACCAAATTCAAATGGCAGTCTAAAACACCCGTCTCTGATAGAATTTCTCGAAGCTGATTAAAAAAAACTGCCCGCCCTACTTCAATACCGAAAAAGGCAGTTACTTCTTTGAAGTCACTAGAGCTTACTCGGTGTCTCAACTGTTCCGAAAAGAGAGAGAGAGATGGTCGGTCACAGATTATCCTTTTTCTTTCTCGGTCCACCTTCATAATAGAAACACTTCCTACAGCTACACTTCTCAAGGATTGTACTAGCTTCTCTGAACTTTGGCAAAGAACCTTTATAGTTCGATTTCCCAAATGAACCTCTTCTATCGATGCTTCTAAACTAACTTCCAAAAAAAAACTGAGCTCTTCAATAGCTCGGCGATAAGTGGAACTTCCAGGATCGGGGAAGCGTAAAACTACAAGAGGAAATTCTATGCTTACAATCAAGTCGACCAGTTTCTGAGCAGGAATGACCTCTGGAAGCGGTACATCTTGAGGAAACTGATATTCCACAGGAAGCTTGCGATTGCCCTGCAAAAGCCTCTTCAATCGTGAAAAGGAGCTGGTCATCTCGTGACTACTTCCAGAAAAGTGAAAGGAGTTCAACGTAAGCTGCATCATGGGCTGCGATAGAGCCTCCGCAGCAGCGAGTCCTACCATTTCGTTCGACATTTCAAAACTCAACACTTATCACNAGGAAAGCTGTCTGCAAAAGTCTGTCTCACGTCTTCAAATTCTGGTTGCGGTTTTCCCAAACGAGAATTCACAGCATTGTGAAAAAGAAACGACCAAGCAAATAAACCCAGTTCATGATTTCTTGCAACAGAAGAAGGATCATTGTCTCGAACGAACCTCAATGCGTGTTCACGACAACGAGCACAAGGAATACTGGACAGCATGTACTTTAACAACTCAGCCAATTGCAATCGTTCTTGAAGAGGCTTATCTTTTGCCCAAAAACAAATCAAATGAATGGAAAGCCAAAAACCAGGGCCCCAGTAATCCGGTTCTCCGTTGATAAACATTTTTCCTTCTTTCCTTGTTCTTTTTTAAATTCGTTTAGGAGGTTTCTTTATATTCACTCTTCTTTTCTTCCCTCCCGCAGCTCCTGCAGAAGAAAAGATTGCTGTTGCTGTTGTTGCTGCTGCTGCCCGAGTAAAGCAGAAAGG
This sequence comes from Galdieria sulphuraria, assembly GCF_000341285.1. NCBI lineage: Eukaryota > Rhodophyta > Bangiophyceae > Galdieriales > Galdieriaceae > Galdieria > Galdieria sulphuraria. Next base: position 7,854 of record NW_005178373.1, read on the forward strand.
CTGCCAATCATTTCCGGAACCTTGGAAACGATGCTTTGCATGACCTTGGGATCCTCAGCTAACATCTTGCTTACAGTTTGCAAGCTTTCCTGCAGATTGTCGGATTTACATTGTTTCAGAACCTTGGTTGCAAAATTCATAACTTCGGGGTCGTTGGCCAATGCAGGAAACATGGAACCAAATTCTTCAGCTTTTACAGAGGGAGGACTACCCCCAGTTAAGCCCTCCTCCTCCTCCTCCTCCTTCTTCTTCTTCTCTTCCTCTTCTTCCTCCTTCTCCATCGTCTCTTCAATTTCCTCCTTCACTTCTTCGTTCTTCTCAACGGGATTGCTTTCATTGTTTTCCATTTTCTCTTCGTTTTTATTTCTTCTTGTATTTTAGCTTGAAACTAGCAGAATGTTGAAAAAAACTACCGTGCATATAGCCAATGTAAAACTCACGACAGAAAGTCTTGGATAGGAAACTTCATTTGAGTACAAATTCATCCCATAGTGGATTAACATGCTGTTAGGTCGAAGAGACCAAAGTATCACAAAATAAAATCCCCATACTGCTATCGTCTCCACTCCACATGAAATCAAATACTTCATTTTTTTAAATTCGTTTGCAATTGCTATTTATGAGAACTTGAACTACTTGTTGTTCCCAATTTCCCGCCATGTAGGCCTCACCAGCTTCCGACCTAGCAGAGTCAGAAGCGTTAGGTGCAGCAAGGAGTTGCAACAATGTGATGAAGATGACTCGTAAAGTGATACCAGGAGACCATTCTTTTACGGATAGAATGTTCAAGCAAACATTGCCGTTTTGATAGACGTTGGGATGAAACACATCAACTTCGAACTTCAGAAAGGGATGACTATGAGGATAGTTGACAAATTCCATTGTGACAGGTAATATGAATCCATTATAAGGACACGATAGATTTTCGCACCACAGGTTCATCTTCACTAAAGAACAGTTTTCTTCCACAGAAGACCAATCGACGGAAACTTTCGGATAATCTGAGAAGGAAAGTTCAACTAGATCGTTGTAAAGTCTCTTATTTGAGACAAACGCCATTTGACTAGAACTCCTCGAAACGGACGCTCACTCTCACTTTTTATTAGGTTTGAGTTCCAAAGGGACTTTCTTTTTTTTTTCAGCTTCCTATGGACATGAGAGGTAGTACGCTCCCGAAAGTCGAAAAGCTATGACGCAGGTTAAAGTTCCCACTTACGAATACATCGACGCCGACTGCAATAAGATAAGTAGCAACAGTCACTGCTACGACAATATCATTGGACCAGTGAAAGAGCGATTTCAAAAGTTGTAAATATAATGTTATCGCAGTCAGCAGCACAAGTTCAAAAAAAAACCAATATAGAAACACAGAAGAGACCATTCTTTTATACAGGATGCTCACGATTTGGACTTGACTAACAGGTCATGTGCTATCTCTGTTTCTTTCACTAACTGAGCTGCTTCATCGGGATTAAGAGAAACTTCCTTTTCGACTTTATGGTGCTTCACAATAGACTGAATGATCCAGTAGGTGAATTCATTCGGACCAAGCTTGTCGTCCTTGTTTTGTTTCTTTCTCTCCCGAAGGATCTCAGCCACCGTTCGTCCAAACAACTTAGAAAGCAGGTCGTCCATACGCACCTTTTGCCTATCTTTTTCCACATTGAGATTGTTCAACTTGATGTACGAGCAGAAAAAGAGGCGTTAGAATAGCCACATTCGTTACTCCTTTCTTGACTAACAACGGAAACATTTTGGCAACGTCATAGTCACCAAACCTTCCGCTGGAAACGAATTCTCTGATGTTTCTATCTACAACAAAAGGTTTCTTAAACCCTTCGCCGTTGTTTCCTCTTTTCCTTGATTTAATATTGCTTCGATAAAGAGCGGAAAGCATCTTTTTTGCTTTGACTAAATCGCCCATTTTCGCCATGATTTCTTTGCTAGTAACCTCTGTTCCATCACTCAGTTTTACGGAACCCTTCTTCGACGCCGAGGCTAAACGTTTCATCCACAAGCTATCATAGTCGGCATATGCTATTCACAAGTTCTGCGTATTGCGAGCTAGTAATCTTTTCTCCTTGCTGACACGCTTCATTAAATTTCATAGCAGCAGCTAGAGGATCGTCGTAAACTTTTGGTGCGCGCTTCTCAACCTTTGTTTCGCCCATTTTTTGTTGAACAAACAATTCTCCCTATGAAAGATTGTCAATAAACTAAAATGAAAAAAACAGCGTTCGTGAAGACAGCTGCGGCTATAAAAAAAGCCATATTTGCTCCGAAGAAATCTGTAGTTGCGAAAAACTGCAGTTC
>NW_005178372.1:0-9969 GCF_000341285.1 Galdieria sulphuraria
AATATTTGTCATATCCGACTCATGTCATCCACAAACCATAGGAGTTATTCGTACTCGAGCTGAAGGTTTCGGTATCGAAGTTGTAGTTGGAAAGATGCATTCTTTCAATTGGAAAGAAGTTCAAGGACAAGTTTGTGGAATTCTATTGCAATATCCAACCACACAAGGTATAATCGAAGACTATGAAAATATCATTACAGAAGCTCACCATTCTGGAGCAAAGGTATGGTGAACATTGTTTTCTAAAAGAATCAAAGAGATGAAATAATTTAGGTTATTATGAGTTGTGATTTGTTGGCTTTGACTATGTTGAAACCTCCTGGTGAGATGCATGCCGACTTTGCCGTAGGATCGTCGCAAAGATTTGGAGTGCCAATGGGTTATGGAGGTCCACATGCTGCTTTTTTTGCAACGAAAGATGAATATAAACGCTTAATGTACGTATACTATCATTTAATATTGACAATCACTATCCACATTAGCATTGTTTCTTAGGCCTGGTCGTATTATTGGTGTAAGTAAAGATAGCCAAGGAAAGCTTGCTTTTCGTATGGCTATGCAAACGAGAGAACAACACATTCGTCGAGACAAGGCTACCAGTAATATTTGTACTGCACAAGCATTGTTAGCCAACATGAGTGCCATGTACGGCATTTATCATGGGCCGGATGGTTTAAAGGTTTGTACTTTCAATGTCGAAGTTTTATTTTTCATGCAAATGATTTCAGAAAATTGCATCAAGGATACATGATATAGCTCGAGTTTTTCAAAAGGCTGTTCAAGATCTTGGATATGAAACATCATCTCCTGAAAGCTTTTTTGATACTGTTCGTGTATCTTGTCGTTCTAAGGAAGAACTGCAGAGTGTTTTAAAGCGCTTGGAAGAGTCCAAAATCAATGTTCGAGTTTTGGATGAAAAATCGATCTGCTTGTCTTTTGATGAAACTCATACGAAAACGGAACTTGATCTACTTATTAGATCTTTTGCAGGAAGGGACAAAGGTTCGGATTTACAAAAGATTGTCGAATCTTTACCTGGTAAGAATGAGATTTGGAGTGGGAGAGCAAGTACTCATGTTTCTCTTCCTTGTTTAGTACCTTCAGCTATACAAGTCCGTACGAGTAATTTTATGACGCATCCCGTATTCCATTCATATCGTTCGGAACATGAACTTTTGCGATATATGCATCGATTGCAGAGTAAAGATGTTTCTTTGGTGCATTCCATGATTCCTTTAGGTTCTTGCACTATGAAATTGAATGCTACTTCCGAAATGATCCCGATAAGTTGGCCGGAGTTTGCTCTTCCTCATCCTTTTGCTCCAAAGGAACAGATGAAAGGTTACTGGGAGATGTTTGAAGAGTTGTCTGAGAGTCTAGTCAAAATAACAAAATTAAACAAGGTAAGTCTTTGTCTGGTTTTGTTTTATAGTTCATTGAATAGAGTATTCTTGAAGGTTTCTCTCCAACCCAATTCAGGAGCACAAGGTGAATATACTGGGTTGATGGTTATACGAGAATATCACAAGTCTAGAAAGGAGGGACATAGAAATGTTTGTATTATTCCTGTTAGTGCTCATGGAACAAATCCTGCAAGTGCTGCCATGTGTGGTATGCGAATTGTAGTAGTTGGTTGTGATGAACACGGAAATATCAATGTAAAAGAATTGGAAGAGAAAGCGGAACATTACAAGGACCAGTTGGCAGCGTTAATGGTACTATATCTTGTGAATATACAAATAAGAAAAGCCAAATGATTATTCGACTTATAGGTTACTTATCCTTCCACCCATGGAGTCTTTGAAGATGGAATTTTAGATGTGGTAGAGATAATTCATTCTCGAGGAGGACAAGTATATATGGATGGTGCCAATATGAATGCACAAGTTGGTATTTGTTCTCCTGGCGATATTGGAGCCGATGTTTGTCACTTGAACTTGCATAAAACTTTTTGTATTCCTCATGGTGGAGGTGGTCCAGGTATGGGACCTATAGCAGTTGCAAGTCATCTGGCTCCTTTCTTACCATCTCATCCTGTTATTCCTCCTCTTCATGTCGATCCCAAACATTGTTTGGGAGCGGTGGCTGCAGCACCTTATGGTTCTTCTAGTATATTACCTATTTCATATATGTATATCAAAATGATGGGTGACGAAGGATTGACTAGAGCTACTAAAGTGGCCATTCTGAATGCCAACTATATGGCACAACGACTCTCGGTATAGGTTGATTTTATTCTTCAATAGAGACAGACTTAAATTTGAAAAGGCTTCTTATCCTATTCTGTATCGAGGAAAACATGGTCGGGTCGCTCATGAATTTATTATTGATTTGCGTCCTCTTAAGGCAACATCGGGAGTCACTGAAGCGGATGTGGCCAAAAGACTTCAAGTAGGACACTTCATTATTTTCTCGAAGAGTTTTTTCCTCACGACTTCTTTGTTAGGATTATGGTTTCCACTCTCCCACTATGTCATTTCCAGTAGCTGGAACACTGATGGTTGAACCTACTGAGAGTGAATCCAAAGCAGAATTGGATCGTTTATGTGATGCTTTGTTGATGATAAGAGAAGAAATTCGAGATATTGAAAATGGTAAAATGGATAAGGAAGACAATCCGCTGAAGAATGCTCCCCATACTGCAGGTAAGCAGACTATCTTTGGAAGTTTGTTGTTTCATTGTATATCTTTTGTTCTAGATGTGGTGTCTTCAGATAATTGGAATCGATCATATTCTCGTCAGTTGGCAGCATATCCTGCAGAATGGACTCGTACATTTAAGTTGTGGCCATCTGTTAGTAGAATAGATGATGCTTATGGTGACAAAAATTTGGTTTGTACTTGTCCTCCTTTAGAAAGTTATGTGGAAGCAGAACAACGAGTGGCTTGAAGTGTTCAACGTGAAATAAAAAGGAATTTGGTTGTCCATTGGAAATTGGTGACAGGGCTTTGAAGAGAGAAAATGACTTTGTTCTGACAGAGGCAAATACTGACTTTTTACGAATATCTGTAGTTTGTATTGAGTTGTTTATTTTTGTGTATATTGATATGAACTCTTCGTCTATTTATAAGCAGTCAAACACAGAACCTTCGAGTCATGTCTTAGACAAGAAACCCAACCAACTTGAGGAAACGTCGAACAGATATAATTGGCTCAAGTCTTTTGTTGCTGGTGGCTTTGCAGGTTGTGTTGCTAAAACTTCGGTTGCTCCCCTGGAACGAACGAAAATTCTTATGCAAGTAAGTCTCACTTTTGGTCATTTGTGTCTTCTCTTTTACTGGAGTTTTCAGGTCTCACGTGCTTATGGCCTGAATACTTTCCCAAACGTTTACAGAGGATTGGTACACATATATACAACAGAAGGTTTTCTTGGTCTTTACAAAGGTAACGCTGCCCTTCTTGCTCGTATTTTCCCGTATGCAGCCATTCAGTTTGCCTCTTTTGAGTTTTATAACCGTACACTGTCCCTACTTAGCTGGAACCGGGAGAACCCTTTGGTATGGATATTTTCTTTTGTTTTTTGATCAACAGCACTTATCTACTCTAGACGACTCGTCTATTGGCTGGTTCTTTGGCTGGAGCTACAGCTGTAGTTTGTACATACCCTTTGGATCTAGTCCGTGCTCGTTTCGCTTGTCAAATATTCGAAAGCAAATATGATAGTTTAAGACATGCTATTAAAACTATTTTTCTCTCGGAAGGCGGCCTTCGTGGCTTTTATAGTGGTATTTATCCTACATTGGTAAGTTTCTTATTTATTGAGGATTTTTATAATAATAATAATAGGCTGGAGTAGTACCCTATGCAGGTATCAACTTTTTTACTTATGGCTTATTGAGAAGGTTGGCAGAGCGTAAAGGCTGGACGGAACGCAACCCAACCATTGTTTCTTTGTTATGTGGCGCTTGTGCAGGCTTAGTAGGGCAAACTTTTACTTTTCCTCTTGATGTTATTCGAAGAAGAATGCAAACAATTGCCATGTTTCGTTATAATATTGAAGCTGAGCACGCAGTTGCTTATTTACCAAAAAGAGGTTTTGGTCGTATCATTCCTGCCTTGATTCATATTATTCGCCATGAAGGCTTCTTTGGAATGTATAAAGGGCTATCGGTAAATTATTTGAAAGCTGCTCCTGCAATTGCTATCAGTTTTACTACCTATGACACTTTGAGACATTGGTGGAATATTCCTACTGGCAAATATTCAGCGACTGCAAGTGCTAGTTAAAACGAAACATTATTGGAATAGAAATGTTGCAACATAGCTTTCTAACTAGAAGTATCGTTGAGTAGTGGCTAACTTTTATGTACTTGTTAAGAGATAGCAATGAGCAATGGATGTTGATAGATGAATAATTCATTGCTAACTGACTTTATCTTTGGAACTGTATTGGATATGCATGAGACAGTTTCATGGATGAGTTTATCATTTTTGAATTGTAAATGCAAACCGAATGCTTTTGTTTCTTCTTTGAATTCAAATTTCATTTCAAGGCCAAGACTGGCTTATCATGAGTGATGAAGCGTATTGTCCTATTTGTCAACAGCCTCTCATTTGTTATAGTTTATTGGGAAGAATTGAACACGTTGATAACTGTTTGATGATTGGAAATGAAACGAACGCAAGTCATCATAGCAAGGAAACTATTGAAGACTATTTTACTCCGACTTTTCAACACATAACACGAAAAGAAACTACGCTTTCGCCACCCTTTGTGAAGTTTCTTCAATCAGTTGGACTAGAGAGTTACCTGAAAATATTTAAAAGAGAGGAAATTGATCCTGAAATTTTGTTACAGTGCAATTTCAAGGACTTGAAGGCAGTCGGTCTTCGCAATGCGGCAGCAACTAGGATCTTGAACTTGCGTCGACAAATTTTGGCATTATGCTTATTTATGGCAAAGAAAAGAAGAACAGTTGGAGCAACTCAAAGACCCAAAGCCTTGTCTTATCACTCTTTTTCGTTACTCAAGATAGACAATTTCCACCCTCATGTTGTAAACTATCGTTATCGATAATGACCAAATCGTTGGGGTAACAACGGATAAGGATAATTGAAAAGTCATACATGTACCTTTTATCAGCTTGATAAGTTGAAGAATTGTCTATTCCAAGTAATTCAATTTGTTGTTGTACTGTAACGTGGGTTTTGTTTCTAGTAAGCCACTTGTCATACATAGACTGGAAAAAACAACAGAAACTCTGAACAAGAAAGAGACACATTTATTGAACAAGATGAACGCAACAGACGTCACTAAGCAAAAGTGGTCTGTGGCAAACTGGAAGAAATGGAAGTTGTGCTCACTCCGGCGTCAGCAGAAGTAGGCGCACTTGGTGCTGTTGGAATGACCGTTGGTCCAAGAAGAAAGTTAGTAACTGGAGGAACAAGAACTCGACTAATGACCTGAATAACCGAATTCCCTGCAGACAAGTTTGTAGTTACAAGGGAAGCCTCATCAGTACCTAACAATATAGTTCCTACATAACAATACTCAGATTATTCCTTGTAAAACGAAACCATATTTACCGTTGGGGCGAACAAAAACTAGAATTTCCAGGTTGTTAACAGAGTTCAGGGTACCTACTCCTTCTTTCTCAAACTGGGAGACAATATCGCTTGTAGTCAAAGCTCCAGGCACAACTTGATACAGAATCAAGGTTTCTAGGGTTCCTGAATTGGCAAATATGGTTGAAACGTTATTTAGGTCCTGAAAAGCCTCATTGGTTGGAGCGAAAATTGTAAAATTATCATTCTATGATTTGCTCACAAAGGTTAACAATTGACTCATATGTAGCTGGAACGAGACGACTTACTATTCCCTCGAAAAGGGGGCCTAGTCCTGTCTCGTTGACAGCTTTAAGAAAAGTGGTCAAGCCTTGAGACTGAAATACCTCTATTGGACTCTTTGGTGCTGCAACTCTTTCACTTGACGATTGGAACCCTATACTTTCTGCTTTTATAAAACTTTCTTGCAGAAATAACACGGCGACAATCAACACTAGAAATTGCATGACGTCTATAAATTTTTATGACATAAGCAATTATTTCTCAAATGCATTTGTATTCTTTTTGTAATTGAATTTGTTTCTTTTGTAAATTAGATGAATATCCTACACTAGAAGACTTGTAGGTGATACAGCTCTTTGTATCTGGGTCGTTACTTCTTGCTTTACCCAGCAATAGTGCAGCTTACGATATAATTTTTGTTGCTCTTGTTCTTTCTCCATATGTTTTGAATATCTGGAAACTAACGCATCATTAAAGAGTGTGTTGAAGAGATAGGTTTTGTTTGGTCTGCTATGCTTGATTTGAAAGGAGAAATTAGCGTATCTTGTGATGAACAAAGCCATCTCAAAGTAATCATTTGGAAATCGTTGCTATATCTGCAACGAAAAATTAGAAGCATTCATGATCTGCCATCATTGTTAACCCAGCTTTTCCAACTCCATTAAAACATAATGTGTTGTTCGAGTACACTCAAACTGAAATTTTCCATATATGAATATCTTAGCTTCCGTCTAGGAAGCCATTCAACATCATGTTGAAAGTGTAGGTTATCGAAATGATGAACGAACCGAAACTTTGAATGCTGCAAAGTATATTCTGTATAATTGATGTCAAGTCAATATAGGTTACATGGCATGATATTACATTACTACTTGCGCTATCTGATCTTTGTTCGATATCGGATTCAAGTGAGAACAAAGTGCCACTTATCCCGAGCCTATCCAACTTTAACTTGGAGTGCCAGTCTCTGAGAGGTCATATAATTTACCTTTTGAATTCTTCAAGGTATAATATAAGAGAATGTACAATTTCAGTTGGGACATATCGGAATAGGAAGGAGCTTCGATCTATGTTGCAGGCTGTGTTGAAACTGTAGTGTGTCTTCTTGCCATAGCTTCCACGTAATCTTACAACTATTGATAATATACTTCAAGTTCTTTACAAGTTGTCTAGGAAAATTTAACCATCTGACCAGATGAAAGTACCTGTCCAAAGTTCAGTTCTCACTTACGACAGAATTTACCAACTAACACCATTTCTTTCCAAGAAATAAATACGCAAGCAAGTTCCAACAATAGATATATAGCCTTGGAACAACTAGAGTCAACAAAAAGATAACTTACAACAGCTGCATAAGTGAAGCGGACATTTATTTCTCCCAGACGTTAACCATAAACGTGCCGTCAGAAAATGGAAGACTGGCAATATCTTTAAAAAGAATATCAATATGATTGAAAAATTTCCAACTTACAAAAAACAACCTTGTCCTGTCCGACTCTTCTCAACGATGATACAGTATAGTGCAACGTGTGGCACTTAGAGTTGACAACACACTGGGATCCTGATCCAAACTTCCTCCAAAACTGCCTTGTACTTTGTTTTGAATACCTGTAAAAACAAGTTGTACTTTATTACCTAACTCGTCTTGACACTAAATATCCAAGAAACGATAGTGTTTTCGACAGCCTTTTGCCAAAGCATGCAATATTTCGACTAGAAGTGATAGTCCAACATGCTCTACTTATTCGTTTGTGTGCTGTTCGGAAGTATTCCCAAGACTTTGTGTCCTACTAAGCTTGTTAAACTTTTTCGAGGAGGACAAAGGAGTTGGAAGGAGTGTATGTTTTATTGTTCGATCGGTTGCTTTATTTGGTTATTGGTAGAACTGATCTCTTTGACACTTCTATACTTACATTGACAATAGAGAAAAAGCAGGAATATTTTCTTGCTTGTCATAATTAGAAAATTTCTTTTACTATAGACAAGAAATAGGTTTCTAGGAGTCTTTGTGGTGAATTAGATTGATTGGTACTCTTTCTATGGCTTGTATACTGTAAGAGAGTTTTTCTTCTATCTTCCACACCATCCTATAACTCCTATATACATGTCTAATAAGATACAAACCTTTTGTAAGTTACAGACGAAATACAGTGGGAAACAGATAATTGCAATGAATGGGAAGTCTGTTTATGTGCAACTGGTCGTAGCACAGTTTATAAATACAAAAATATCTAAATGAGTTTGGAGAAGAGTATAATGAAGATTGTCATACTGACTTATCATTAAATACAAGCTGTTATTGATGTAATAGCTACACAAGTTGTCTATTCTTTGTTCGACTTTTACCAAGTTGTGAATATGTCTTATCTAAAAATATCAATAAAGGCTTCAAATGTAGTCACTATAACCGTTCATTTTCCACATATCGATGCTGAAAAAAGAGCAAAAGACAGAGCCAAAAAATTGTTTTACTAAAGAAGAAGCCTTGTATACTTGAGTCAAGGTCGAGTAGTGTACTAACTTGAAAGCTTCAGCAATTCTCCAACTGAAAGCCACTCCACATTGAACAACTTTTACCCAACATGACTCTTATGTTGGCTGAAAGACGTTGTAGTTCCTAAGTTATCGGTCAAGTGATTGTTGTGGAATGACAATACTTCAAGATTCGATATGGTTTCCTTTGACTACTTAGAAACAATTCTGTTCCACTCTCAAAGTTGTCCGTTGCAATGCAATATAAATAGATCTCCTATGTAAATAGTAATTTTCTGAAATAAAAAGTTCTTGTCTCAGTGTCCAAATAGGTAGAGTCACTTAAGATGTCTCTTGTACTATCAATAATCAAACAAAATTTTTTATATCGAATATCATCTTTGCAACCGGGTTACTTTCCCTATCTAGGAGTCGGTGAGTTTTCAGTCTAATTCACTAAAACAGAGTTTGGATATATAGTGTTGTTAGTACTTTTGAGATAGAGTTTGAATTGCAAACTAAAATACTTTTTTTAGTATTTGTTCTTATCTTTGCTATATTTTCTCTTGGTTCCAACAAGTTTTATATTTGTGGGAGCCATTCATTGAATTCTAAGGCTAGAAATGCAGTTTGAAAAAAACACATAAAAAAGAAAGGAATCTAAGCTTTTATCGAATTCCAAGAAGCTAAAACTCTTTTTGAGACCGCAGTGCAGGTTCTCAAGTTAGAGGAAGCCTCAAGTTTTTGTTGCCACTTTTTTCGTTCGGTCTAAAACCGAGGAAAACTCTCTTCTATTCAGTTAACAAAAGACAAGAAGGACAGTCCAAGTGAAATCTACAAACAACTTTTTCTGTCTCAGTCTTTGAAAATTATAGTAAAAAAGTTACTGTTCTTTTTTCAACAGACTAGAAAGACAACATAGCAGACACTTGAAGAATGTTTTGAGATATTCTTTGGGTAACCACTTTACTAAGTATTTGGACAAGAAAGGATATTTTTCATTCTAGTTGTATCAACATGTATGTATGTATAGTCTATTCATTTTGAATCATTGCTACAACTCTGCAATATTATTGCAAATTGACATGAAACGATTATAAGCCAGCCTTGAAAGCCAGCTAATAAACTCTATTCAAGGAAGACTGTATGGTGTCCAAAAGACAAGCAAGTAAGATGTAACCGAGTTTCAAACATACAAAAAAAAGTTTATTTGCTCTTCAAAACAAAGGGAAGGACTGAGTTAGAATCTATTGCCAACTTAAGAAACTGTTACGGATTCTATGAAGTAAATCTAATCCAAAGTTCAAAAAAGTAGGATTATGAGAAACATGAAATGCTCTTTCAAGTCCATTCAATATTTCTTCGTCAATCAGCATTTGGACATCTCTTTCACAAAGAATAACAAGTTCACAATTATCAGGTACTTTGAAAGAATCATTTCCAATAAACATTCCACTGGAATAACAACGACTTTGATTACCCAACTCATTAGAAACATTCAATGATAACTTTGTACTAACGATAATAAGCATACAATGATGATAATCCATTGCACTGGATAAGACTTGATCATAAACAGGTTCTAAAAATTTCTTGGCTTCATCTATAATATCTGACCAGCCAATTCCTTCCGACCTCCAACGTCCTTTACATGCAACTCCAACAGTAAGAACTTTGGGTTCCACAGGAGATTGTAATTGGAATATAAT
>NW_005178371.1:0-9963 GCF_000341285.1 Galdieria sulphuraria
AATTCCCTCAACTCATTTCGATTCTTTGAAGACAACATCAAAACTAGTCGTAAAGCAACAATTCCTTCAAATACACGACACTTTGAATAGAAGAAACAATCTACTGGTTCTACATCAAGTGATCCAAGAAGTATCTTTTCCAAAGAAGATACGGAAGGGTCCTTCTTGAAGATTCCAACAAATACTTTTGGAATTAGGACTTGAAAAGTATTCTCGTCAATAGGATATCGATATAGTCCCATTTCTGTTACGGCATCATATAAAAAGGACTCCGAGGTCAATCTATCATCTACTTTAGACGGTATACGATAAAGAGCCATCATCAAAAGTAAATCAAAAACACTTCTTCTATCTTCGTCCAAATTCAATATTCGTTCCACAAATGGTTCAGCACAAATTCTTCGGAAATCGTAGTCATTCATACAAGTCAAACATTCTTCTTTCGATATGAAAGGCTGATTTCTTGCTATTATATAATTCAAAAGCATATTTACTGCACGAGTCAACAAACCAGGAACTCCACCTGTACATTCCAATAATGAGTCTGCCAATTCATTTACTGAAAATGAAGAACTACATAAGACATCACAAACCGGAACTTGAGTAGGTGTCTCAAGAAGACTCTTTTCAAGGAATTCAACAATACTGGAAGCGTCCAAAGGTGATAAAAAAATAAAATGTAGTATGACTTTTGATACAGAAGAGACATCATTCTTAATACTTAAACCCTTGCTTTTCCCAACAACTATAAAAAACAAGTCGGGTTCTTTGCACAATTGACTAATGATACCGAAAAAGTCATTGTAAGGTCGAATCACACCTTTGTCATTCTTCTCCAGTTCAAAAAGAATTCCATTCGTATCCAAAACACCAACTTCATCAAATGCCAACAAAAGATATTGATCGGAAGGAATCCTTAGTATATCTCGTAAGAGTGGAACTAGGTTGGAGGGTTCCATATCCACCATTTCGAAGGCTTCTTTCTTTCGAAAAATTTCCGCGCCAACTTGAGAGCAGGCAGCCTTTATTAACAAATAGTAGACTGCCCACTCAAGGTTGCGTTCTTTCGGGTCTGTGGGCTCCAACTCCTTTAAATCCGCAGAAAGCAATGAAGCCCTTTTCAGCTTCTCCAAAAAGGTTCTCCTCGAAGGGTCTGAAGCAAACGTCGACAGGGAAGTTTCACCAAACCTTTGCACCAACTCCAAATAGGTTCGGGCAAAGTCGTTTTGCCCGAGCCAAAGAGATGGGGGGCAAATGGTATCGTCAAGCGATAGTCGCAACTACTCGTTACACCCCTGAGTTGCTCTCGGCCGCTATGAAGATAATACAGTTCTTCTGTCACAAAAAAAACGTCCCTTTCACGATCTACCACAACAGACTTAAACTTGTCCACAGCTTTCCACTTTTCATCCAAACTCGCCATCGCCAAAGAGAAATTAAACAATCTTCTGTTTATTTCGGAGTACAAATATAAATGAATTTAACTGTTTGTCGGTCACAACAACAACAAGGAAAACAGTAAAGGATACCAATCCAACTTCTTCTCTGTATCAACTGATGACTATGTCATACCCTTTATGGCTTGGACTGAGATGACTTGAACTATGGAAGAACGATCAATATGGCTTTTTCAACTATCGATATTCTTATTCTCGTATGCTAAAATAATGGCAACTCTCATAGGGTACAAGAAGGATTGGAAGGAAGCCAATGTTTATTTCACAAGTTTTTTATGCTCTTTGAGAGTATAAAGCTATTGAACATGGCCCATTCTCACATAGATAAGAAAGTTTCTTTCAGAATTTTCGAAAGTAGTCAAGAGAGTTCCGAGCAATATAGATTGTTCATGAAGAATTTGTTCCATAGACGTCTCTCTCTAGATTAACTGTATTTTATAGAACAGTTTTTACGTCACTTTTGCTTCATTTCGAAACACGGAACTAGAGTATGAACCAAGTCATTCTCTTCTGTAGTCTATTCAAAAGCTCCAGTTGAAATATATTATTTAGTAGAAATGCAGAAACCCGCAAGCACAGCACTGCTTTATTCTCAGCAATCATCAAATTCCATTCTTACGATATCATGACAAGTAGCAGTTTATCACTAAAGCTACAAAAGTTGATGATAGCAAAAGACAAACCAAAACAAATGTGCTAAGAAGGATCCAAAATATCTCGTGGTTTTATCAAATCTCAGAAACAACATTGACTCACACAAGTGTATCATCAATACTCAATTTCTGTAAGAGTCAATAACTCCTGTTTCTTTCTCCTCTGAAAATAGTGGCATTTGAAACTGTGAATTCTGTTAAGAGGAGAAAAGATATTTTCAGAAAAAATTCAATTCAATCGAATTGAGTCTATTCTAGCGACTCTCTTCTCGTATCTTGTCATTGCATATCATTTGAATCATAGTTGAATTCTTTCTCCTCAATAGTCGACTATACATTTGAGGTGTTTTTGAAGGTAAACATGACTGTTTAGGTTTAAAGGCTTTTGTTGCATCCTCTTGTACGATAAACTTTGTAAAAACCACAACTTGTAAAGATATACAAGAAAGCAAACTATAAAAAGTACAAAGCTGCTTTAAAACGATATAACTCCAAGAGGGCTATTATTTCTTTCAATATAAAAAAAGGTAAAACTTTTAAAAGCTCTGCAAATTCAAAGAACGATTTGTTCAGCTGCAGTTGAGTCCTACTATTTTTCTTCCATTCTCAACCATCAGCTCGTTGAATAAGTGAGTCACTATACAAAAGTTCCTTGCGTTAGGCACTTGGAAGAAGACTCTTGCGAAATATAACCTGATGGGTACACTAGTAGAGGCTTCCTTTTGGACATTGGTAACGAGAATCAAAGACAACCCAACGTTTCGTATAAAAAACGGGTCTATCAATAGAAGAAATGTTCATTTCTACTAGGGACAAGTCAAACTTGAAAAAGAAGAGAAACGCCTTTTTATCCAAGTTGCTCTACAGAGAATAAAAATGTCGTCAACTCGCAAACAATATTCAGCAGAATAAGATAACACAAGTTATCTGATTCTTTTGCAGAGTCAAAATCTTAAATGATATTTTGGTTGTTATCCAAACCGGTAAAGGTCTTGTTCTTTTAAATATACTGGATCAATTTCGTCTATTAGTAAAAAAGAATATAAATGTAGAAATAATGGAAAAATAAGAATCTTTCATCTCTCTTGGCAAAGTAAAAAAGAAAGGTGAATCTTGAAATATATGTGCAAGGAGAAGTAAAAGCATCACCACTCTTACTGTTGTTATACTAGTCAAAACTCTCTACAAGTTGTTTATGTAGAGAACAAACCAAGACCCTTGAAACGTTTGAGGTTCGATCCTCCTTATCGTAAGTAGTTTATGTACGAATTTGTGTATAGACAAAAGTATTCCCAACCTTTGGTCAGTTTTTTATTATCGTCCTGTCCTCTGTATACTTTCCAATTCTACAGTTGAATATACGATTTATTCTTCTTTATAACTCGTAATCGAACAAAGATTGCTCCTTGAGCGTAATTTGCAGAGAAGGAAAGGTTCTAGCTCTCACAATGCAAGCCAAACAGAGTTAATGTCATTAAAATTGGAAAATGACAACTTGACACCTCTAAGCACTTTTCCTAAATTTTGAGTGACCAACAAAGAAAGGTTCTCAGAACGAGAACGAGTCAAAAACTGGTTGTAGCAAAACCGTTCTTGATTTGTTATCAAAATAGGCTCACAAGTAGTCTGAAATTTACCTTGCAGAGACAACATTGATCAAACTCAACTCTGTTAAAAGGCTACAGTGTCGCAAGGGAGTTGAGAGGAACTTTGTTACGACACTGTTCTTCTCGTTTCACAAAAGTACTGAGATGTGAGATTGATTGTATCTAGCACACTTATAGTTCCAGAAACTTTTTACATATCTCCAAGTGGAATATTTTCTTTCATAAAACTCACTAGTCACTCAAAATAATATATCTCCAGTGAAAGGAGACAATACAAAGCGATCCTTCTCATAACAATCCAATCAGAAATTCAACACAATGGTTTGATTGTTGGATGGAAAGGAAGTTTCAGTGAGTATTGTCAAGGCTGTGGACCTGATTCAAGTTTGCTAGTGAAACTTTTCCGACTTTAATTTCTAAAGCAAATTCTTCGTTCGTTTTAGTTGGACAAGTGAATTTCTATTATCTACGTTTCTTTTTAAGCCCTTCAAATGTTTCTTTTATAACGATCCATCGATTTCTGAGCTCGGAGTTCCTTGTAGACTGTAGTTTCTTTTAGTATGTATAAATTTTATTATCTCTTTGGAGTTTATATACTTTATGCAAGACTTGTTGTTATTTCACTTCTGGTCTTGTATGGAAATTTGAGATTAGCGTTGTCGAGAAGAGAGCAAAGACAAAGGAATTCAAGCTGTGGTTGAGTTTTGGTACTTTAGTCAACTAGTTGTCTCACAAGTTTGTTTATTTCTATCGATAATTGTTTCAGAGCAGTTTTGCGTATTCATTAGCAGTTGATAGTCTAATCTTGTAGTCTGTTGTTGAGAATCAGTCTTTGGGTTGATATTTCCAAGATATATGCAAGAACAAGAAACCAGTCAGACTCTCAGTTGAGTCTTTTAGTCAGTACACAGAATTATATTCCGTATAGTAGTTTTTTGTCTTCTATATGACTCTTTTCACGATGTAGAAATCGGTCTGTAACTCTGCAACAGGCATTTCTCAGGATAGCATAGGACAGTCTTGAGTCCATCATTGCTATTTTCAATGATTGTTTGTATTGTTGTGCTTTTAGATCAATTCTCTATTGATACGAGTATGTCTTTTGAAATATTATGGATGTGGGTCTTTAGATAACGAAAGCTGAATATACTTGTATTTTGAAAGCAAGGGAACAGTTTTTAGTTCAAAATATACTCACCTTGTTGGGAACCGTGAAATAAAGCAAGCAAAAGAGCACTGCTGAAAGTCATGGTTGTGTCCACCTGGTAAAATGTTTTGACGATAGCGACTGTAGCTACTAGTCCGTTTTGAGAAACGCCTTTGTTTTTATGAATCACTGGTTTTACCGAGGGTGAAATATGTCTAAAACGATACATAAGTCGTAAGAGTGATAAAAGTGGAACTAGTATTGCTGTTGTTTCTGAAAGGCATCTATTGCAAATCGTCTTTGGTCCTTATATAGTTGAAGAGGAGGGTAACATTAGTAGTACGGTGTGAATGGGAAACAAGGCGACTTGTGTGAAACAGTATTTGCAAGTCAAGTGTGCTGCTGATCTGTTTTTTTCCCAACACACTGAAAGTCATGCTGTTGAAAGTAGTGGTAGTTGTAGCTGTCAAAAAGTGAAAAGGAAACACAACATTTTGTGCAAACAGCTTGCGTTTGGATAGTATACAAAGTAGCTCTGAAAGAAGCTCATGAAGGATGGGTTGAACTTCAACAATATTACACGAGCGCAAACATTGATACAATCGTGTCCGACTAGAGTTTTGGTTTGACTCTGAAAATAAAGTCCAACTTTTGGTAGATAATTCCTAGAAAGCATACGCAGACGAACAAAGTAGTTTGCACATTGGCACAAACCATAAAGCATTTTTCTATTATCGCTGCAAAATCAAACCATTCGCCACTACTTGAAATTCAACCACAGCAACAACAACAAATATGAGCCCAAGGCTAGTGCAGCATGGCACAGTCATCAATTCTACAAAGAGAATGATTCCTGCTTCTATCTTTTACTCTTTTCTTCGTTGTTGGCATGAGCGGAGAATTGCAATTGTTTTATTTACTTCGAATTGTAAAATGACAGCAACGACAACAACAACAAGTGAAAGTTATACTGTAATACTGAGTGTTACATGGAATATTAATAATAGTTTTTGTGATAAAAGTACGAATTTGACATATTTTTTACCATAAAGGAAAATTGTATTGTTGACGTTACAAAATAAAAGGGCACTATTTGCACACTTACGACTATTCCTGTACCTTACTATCAGTAGAACTACATAAGGTCCTGATTTTGAACAACAAGTAGAGTATCGAGTTGCTTTACTGGTCGATTTTCGATTTTGCTTGTACATGTTTGAGACTAATCCTTATCTTTTGACTCTTGAAATGAACTTATTTGTTATCTTATGATAGTATGATGAAGCAACTAGTGGTCATTTCTTTTCCGAAAACGTCGACGTACAACCTTTCAGAATCTTTTTTCATTGGAAATCCCGATCGCATAAGATCTCTTTGTCCGTGATAGTTGCGTTGTATTTGTAGGGATGGGTAACTCCAAATGATCAAATCAAGATAATTTCGTCAGTTGAATCAAGTAATCTTTGACAAGTGAACTTGCAGTATCATGAAAGTGTACAACATACTGTTTTCTGTGATCTAGAATCTACTACTGATTTATCTTGATACATTGTATTGTTCTTATGTCGAAACTACACCTTTTGAATATTTATGCTTCAGAACAATTCCATCTTACTTGTTCGACCCTAAGACCAGCTTCATATGGAGTAGTCATCTAGCTGATAAGGATAAGATAATATCTCTATCTCGTTTTTTCTCTTCTTTATCGGTGTAATTGTAGAATGGTGAAGATCTTGTTTTTTAGAGTTGTAATATGTTCTTACAAGAAAAGGGATGAAGATGATAGAAAGTAGTATTCAAAGACTGCAGGATGATGTAAATTCAAAGAAGAAGCGACAAGATTGCAGCCAAAGTTCTCTATAAACGATTTGCTGGGAATAGAAATTGAACTTGTCTTAGCACGAAATACTGGTTGTTTTCCCTTATTCATATGAATTGTTATAAAGAACAAAAATTTATGTTTTACATAGTATATACTTTTCAATGAAAGAATATAGGAAGGTTAGTTGAAAGAAATTCAAGGAAAAGAAGTAAATGAATGCTTCCCTGGTTTCACAGGGTTAAAATATCAGACCTATGATTTATAGATTTTGAGGTTGATCCTCACAAAAAGCAGAATCAATTCTGTGATTTTTACACAAGTAGCAGCAAAACGTAAATTGATAGTCATGTTCTAATTTCAGGATCTTATTGTATATCCTTTGATGCTTGAACCTTTTCGCAACCTTTGGTGGTTTTCATCCACCTCTTAATCTTGGACTATTACCACAATTGATTCAAGTCATAAATAACAATGTATTTATGCCGTACGAATAATACCTTGTTTCTATTGATGAGTTGAATTTGAATCTAATTTCAGAGTGATACCCGAAACAATTCTGGTTACATCTGTATTGAAGGAAGTAATAATCACTTGCTTTAGAGTACTCTGAATCTTACCACTTCTAGTTAAATCTCAACGGGATATGGCTTAATTATTCTAGTAGATACGTAAGAAAAGGTCTATTTGATTTCTTCTTTCTCAACGTATCTAGATACTGGTTACTGTTTTATATTACTTGAATTGTATACTGAATTCAGTGATTTTATGTTCATTGGAAAGAAAGTAAGATATTTCTTGATACTGCTCATCTAAGATGACTTTTTGTGTAGGAGTTGGTCATATGTTGATTACTAGTCGAATATCTCATCAAGAAGAAATTCTGTTTCATAAGTAAATGAAATGTCCTCTATGGTTGATTCAACTTTTGAATTCTTAGAGATTATACTGAATTTATCGAAAGAGTTAGTCATTATCCTGAGAAAAACGATTTGCCATCTAGTATTAATGGTAGCCCTAATACTAGGAATACCGAGGACTAGGGAGACGAAGACTTGGTTTAAGAAAAACTTGGTAGTGTTTGAGTGTCCAATAATTCCTCCGCGATACTTGCACTTTATTTGCGATACCGGATATGTTTTTCTTGATCGTTTCATCCTAGATAGCTTCGCGAATCGACTCAAGCCGTGAATCGCATTATAACTTTGCAGCGCCATGAATATGTTGCTACTAGTTTATATATTTTGATATTAACTAGTTGTTTGTTCAGATATAAATATGTCAAACTGTATTTGATTCAATTCATAACTACTTGTTTTGAAGTACCTTCAGTTATATCATTTCGCTCCAACCATGCATTACTGAGTAAGGTATAGCCATTTGGCAGACAAGAATCAGGAATGCGATGTTAATTTCTTTCAAGTATTCACATTTTAATGCGTTGCTTGTTAGAAACGTTCAAAGTTGGCTATTGAAATACAGCCCTAATAATTAATGGAGTCAATGTGTTAGACAAGATAACGGCACAACTCGATGCATACAAAAGTTGAATCAACGTTTTCATTCAAAATCAATTAGTTGGTCGTAAGACTAATATGCGCTTTTATCTTTTAGGGGGTATCTAAGAGAGAGTTGGTTGAATTGTCATTATGTAGACATTGGGTTATCCAATAGAGTTTCTGTTAGATAGTGTTTTTATAGGATGGCTTCTTTAAGGTAGAATTGATACTTTATTGACCACTAGTTGTCGAGTTGATAAAGACTTTGTACCTTTGCACTTGAAACCTTGCTGTTGTATGTACAGAGTCTTTATATCCGAAACAGTGTTTTATATGGTCTTTAGGTACCCTGTATGCTTGATTCAGTGTCGAATTGTCCAAGATTATTTTGAATTGTCTAAAATATTCTAGTCCTTATTCTAAAAGGATGATTTACAGACTATTATTTGGATCACTTAGAATCATGTCGAAGATCAATTCATGTGAGAATCACTGGGTAAGAATTTGAATTGCAACAAAGCATCAATTTTCCCTTGATATTTGTATGCTGTTTGCACTACTGGACAGGTGGTCGACCATAATTCAGTTTAGGTACATTTTTCTAGAATATTGAGAACGTGTTACTATTGATGAGCATAAATCAATCAGCATCCACTATTCTTGTATCTGTACGGAATTCAATTGAACTTTGTTTGAATCCAATTGTTCCTATCAATATTGGTGGAGCACGTTCTCGTTTTGCTGTCTTGGTACCAAGCTCAAATTGCGTCATAGAATCATTATTTCTTTTGATAAAGTCATTGTGCTAAAAGTCTATTGCTTGTTTCTATTGACTGGTCGGAGAGTAGTCATCATCTTGTTATCTTATTTTTTCAAGAAAGTTGGAATAATTACCGAACACTAAAAACTGAACTTTAATTGAAATAAAGTATGACAGCGATAAACTATACTATTCATAGACCACAGAATCATTTGATTTAGAACAAGATTCAACTAGATTGTAGACGATTGGTCACAAACGAGCTGCGAAAAGACGCAACGTAACCTTCTGATACAAGCTATTCAATCTTCCTTTTTCATGTTTATATGTTGTGTAGTACAAGATGAAGAAAATGATTCCTTTCATTTCAACTTTTATAAAACTCGCTGAACCAGAGAATACCCCAATTTGCTTTGGAAGAAAATGTATGATGAAAGATATAAAGTGAAAAAAGAAAGAAATGGCTTTCTAGTTTAATAGACTACAGAGATAGTGTTATGAGCCAAAAGTCTTGACTTTGATTCTCACCAGAAACATCAACGATATACAATCTTACTTGCAGAATCGTTATTTGCATTTCTGTAGACATTATGCTTTATATAGTTGTAACTTTCTTTACTAGTTTGGAAAGTTTATACAACAACATTTATAGGAAGAACAATATCAAGTTTATGATTCAACTCGATCTCGATACTATTATTCCATGAAGAAGGATATCACTCCTCATCATACTCGACGAATGGTTTTAGATTCGACCTTATCAATGAATCTTTGTCCATCAACAACTTGACCGAAAGGAAGGTGCTTGTATTTATTTCTATTGCAAAAATCATCGATGTCTTGGTATAAACTGGCGGAAATGATTACGAAAGCAGAATTTACTGTTTGATTTGCACATTTGACGACAACAATAACAGCAACTCTTAGAAGAGACAGGACAACACTTCTCACTACAGCATTATTCTCGAAGAGTAATAGGCATACTATATAATCTATAGTTCGTCATTTATTTAGAATTGTG
>NW_005178370.1:0-9820 GCF_000341285.1 Galdieria sulphuraria
ATTTTGTTAAATAGCTTAGGTACAGAATGATAGAACAAAGTTGTCGAGAACTCGAGAGGTAAATGTCGGAAAATCAGCTTATTGGTATTATATGTTGAATCTTTTACAAGGATTATGAAAACAGAAAGGCTGAAGATGATGCTAACTTGAAGGAAACAAGAGATTCACTTAACTTTGCCGTTGCAGAGTCTTTAAAAAAGCGTTTAAAAACTCAAGACTCCTCAGAACAAGCAAGCAGCAACAAACAAATGGATGTTGCGAATATGGAACAATCCACATCAGAACAAATAGTATTGAATGATGTTGATGTTGAAGAAGAAGAAGAAGAGGAAGAGGAGGAGCTTTCTCAAGTTGAATACATGTTAGAGTTGAGTGATCAACAAGTCAAGGAACAGTTCGAAAAGGAGTTAAAAGAACGTTTATATAAAAAGAGGGTCGTTGATTCTGTCGAAGATGTAGTTCGATTAGGAGAACAAGGTTGGAAAGAAAGATATTATGAAAAGAAGTTCCATTGGAGTCCTCAGTCGGAAACAAGTCAACGAAAGAGAGAAGAATTGGCTTACAAGTATTTTGAAGGCTTATTATGGGTGATGCGTTACTATTATCGCGGATGTGTTAGTTGGACATGGTTTGTTGCTTGTTATTTTGTATTTACTTTATAATAAGAAATTAGGTACTTTCCTTATCATTATGCTCCTTTTGCCAGTGATTTAGCTGCTTGTCCTTTTGAAGCGGATAGGTGAGTTTTTATCGTTGTAATGAGGCAAATATGTTTCTCATAAATGTATTACTGCAGTGTTCAATACGAAAGAGGAAAGCCATTTAGACCTCTTGAACAGTTAATGGCAGTATTACCTCCTTCAAGTGCCAAAGAAGTATTACCAAAATCTCTAACCCAATTGATGATGGATCCTCATTCAGAACTAAAGCCTTTTTATCCCGATGACTTTGTTATCGATTTGGAAGGAAAACGATTTGTTTGGCAAGGAGTGGCTCTTTTACCTTTTGTAGATGCCTTTTTATTAGAGGTACTGTTGTTTTTTCTTTCAAAAAAGTTCCCATTTTATATGAATGTATTACTTAGAATGCTGTACGGAACGCTGAAGAAAGCTTCACATTGGAAGAAAGAGAACGCAACTCCATCGGAGAAACTATTTTAGCTACCCATAAGAGTACTTTATTGGGTCAGTTTATTTCACAATTATCTACACCAAAGGATTCCAGTCATCGTGCTAGTGCAGCTGCAGCATCTGAAAAGATTCGAGGAAATTTGAATTTGTTTGGTAGACTGACACGAATGGATGTGGCTAGTCCCACAGTGATTCAGGTACACAAGTTTTGATTGAGAGAAATGAATTCACATTAAGCCAATCTAGGCATATTATTATTTACCTGCTATGAAACAAGAACATTTACCTCGAGTATTACCGAATGCTAACTACCCATTACCTCAATTGGAACAACGTGAAAGGTATTCCATTATAGATGGACAAACAGGATGGAAAGCTGCTTGGTTTGGTCCTTTGGGATTTTTGGCCAAAAAAATGATATCTTATAGACTCTCTAAAGAAGATTCTTGGAATAGAGCAACACGTAAAAGCGAGATACCTAGTTCCGTCCGAAATAGTTTTCATTCGGCAGGGGTCAATACTCAACATTATATTCTTGAAGCAAATATGCCCATAAATGCCAACCCTAATCATCAACAAGCTATCCAGAATCTTTCTTCAACTATGGGACAGCAAGCATATGGCGTCGATGCTGCTTCTTTCTTCATCAACAACCATTGTACTCAAACAGCCATACCCTTTCCCATTCATCCTTCTGTACAAAAAGCTCAAATAGAATTCTTTCAACAAATGCAACAGTCTATGAAAAGAAATAGACCTGAAGAAAATAAGAATATGTCACAGAAGCGTGCGAAAAGATGAAAGACTTTGATATATCAATCGACACTGAGAATTAAGCAAACGCCTCGGCAAATAATGTTTTGAAATGGCAATGGTCCATTGTTTGGGTGTATATCGATGCGTTATTGTTTTATCTCAACTAGTGAAATGGATATCTAATAAACACTTTACAATTTCTTGAGTTGCATTGTCATAAAAAGAGACTTTTCCTTTGCCATCATCTGCATTTCTATCTACGACAGCAGTATTCAAACATTCTCCTACCCTAATTCGATAACTTCAGAAACGCCTCCTCCACTTATTCCATAATAATTTCAATCCAAGTTTGGCAGCAAATTCTACACGAGGATCGAGCATTTGATAGTGATAACGTCTTATCTTTGCTAAATATACATCGACAATGGTTGAACTAAGAAAAGCTGGAAATAACAAGGGTGGAATATCACCAACATATTGACGAGCCGTTGCTATATGATATGACGCTAGTTCACTCATTTCTTGTAACATACCGATACTATTGGATTCCTTCCACAGTCCACGATAGTGTAGAGGCAAATCCACTCGATACTAACACAACCTCAGAGAAAGAAAAGGCAACTTTGCACTACTTGCCTTTTGAATCCATTCCTTTGGAAAATAACACAAACGTGATTCAATATGATGCCTTGTTCCACGAAGAAGAATTGTAAGACCTAGCGCTTGTCCCAAATGACTAGCCGCTTGATACACCGGCAAAGACAATTGTCGCTTTCCAAATGTTTCTAAATAAGCATATAGTAACGAAGATTGTGTCGACTCGGTAAAGTGCTCCACTTCTTGAATGGTCTGAAAGTTGGGTAACGATAAATCTGCTTCCTATTTATGGGCTGTTATAAACTACATACAAGTTGCGAGTAGCTCTCTCACTCTTGCAGATAACAAACGTTCAAACCATTTCTTCGATAAGCCAAACTGGACTATTGCTTCGGACAGCAGATCCAACACTGGTTGTTTATCAGGTGTTGCCGCAAAGGCCCTTTCCAAAGCCTCTCGAAAAAAAGTTACGCGCAGTCGGCCCAGATCCTCATTAGTTACAATTTGGCGAACTAAAAGGACAAAAGGAAATAAAAAATATAAGCAAAAACCCATCTCTTCTTACTTCTGGTCAACTCAACGTTGAACGCCCTTATCGCTGCATGTGCTCTTCTATGCGTATTAGGTTGCACAAGATTTACCAAAAACTGATCGTGGTCATATCGTCTAAAGTATACTTTGGAAATCATCGTAACATATCCTAGCTAGAAGCACATACCTTAGCAAGTCTAAACAGTAGCCAAAGCTACTGTCTTGAGCCCTGTACATTGTACTAAACAAAATTCCATTCACGAATCTATTCCTTTGGGAAACTCTTCGTCTTCTTTGGTGCTTCATATATCGCCAAATCTATACAATTTCCTATCGGATCTTATATAATGTCAAATAATTAGCACGTTTTTCCAATATCGATAACAATTAGGAGTTATTGCAATTTTAACCATCTTTGCAGTGCTTCGGATAAGAATTGAAAGTGGAGCTTTGATCAAAACACAAATCTGACCAGAACAAATACAGTTGAAATGAAAGCTGGAGTTCAACAGTGAGAACTAAGACGCTATGTATTATAAAGAAGAAACAGTTTTTTTAGAAGATAGGTTGTCATAGTAAAATATTGAAATACCTGTTACAACCCTTAAAGGAATTGATTAAAATGAACTTGCTCAGTGTCAAAAGGTGATAAATGAAGTGAAGAGCCTCAAAGAAGAGAATAAACTTCATTTGGTAGGAGTAAAAGGTTAGTCCTTTGGAGCAGTCAGTAGAATATTGTGTATGTCAACCTTTGAAATTTTCGTTCTCGGGAACAGAAAACACTTATGGTCTGGGAAATGGAAGAAAATATTCTTGAATATTTAAAGGATAAAGAAATTTTGATCACACTACACTTAATGGTTGCGAAGAAAAGCTTAAACATCCATATTGTAATCCAACAGAGACGACGATGTTACGAAAAAGTTAAAAAACAAAACAAGAATTACTTTTTGATTTCGAAATAGTGGTTTCCTTACATTTTTTAGGTTTTCTTCAAAACAATTATGAGGAATATCAAATATAATTCTTTGTTTGTCTTCATAATAACTTCTGTGTTTGACAGCCAACGCAATTTGAATGCTCCCTCAGATATTCAAAGTAATTGCATCAGACTCGTTACTCATAATCAACCAAGTCGCTGTAATACGGTTCTTCTTGAATTCAAGCTCTAATACTTCTAGATTGATGAACGTCTTACTTTGTACCTCATTTATAGGACGAACTATTCCAGAACTCGAGAGATTTTAGCATTGCATGGCCAAGCCATTTCGATAAATATTATTCCTTTCAATGCCCATTACTTCCGTCGATATAAAGTCAATGGTTTTTCTCTAATTTGTGCAACTCGAATAAGAACATCTGATCCACAGAAGTTTGGTCTTGTTGAAAGAAATAATTCTTCACTTTGTAAAAACGTTTTGAAAAATGGTCTTGGAATTGTAGAGCCATCTTCAACTAGCAATTCAGAATGAAAGCGAGCAACATGATACTCTTTCTGTAAAAAGGAAAAGCATATTGAAAACAAACATGTACATATATAGCATCAAGTTCCCAAGTTTTGAAGAATAAGTTAATCGAACCCAACTCATTTTCACTAGAAATATACAAAAATTTTAAGGACAGAGTCCAGCTTTGCATAATAAGTTAAATTTATAGTTTACAGAGGATTTAAAAATAGCGTATATAACATTCAAATTAAGCCAATGTGATAAAGCGAATGATTTCTGTCTCGAATTTCAAAAAGTCTTTTGGCAGTGTCTCATAAAATAGCCCAACTCATGACGGTTCTTGAAAGAACTATTTTGAGAACTTCTCAGACTCTCAATTGATATTTACTAAAGAACAAAAATAAGCTATTCCCAAACACTAGAAACAGCAATTATGTCATCTTTTTTTGTAAAATGGGAATGACCAAATTTTTAGAGTGTTGATCATGTCAAAAATTGAAAGCATTCCATAAACACTATAATATCGGTTTGCCAAGAAAGTTTTTTCCCTTCAGAAAGAATAACCATGTAAGAAGAACCAAAAAATCTCAAACACTATAGCCAGAAGAATAACAACGACTAGAATAATTGAAGCCATTGGATACATTTTCACTGGTCCTCATTTGAAATGATCAACATACAGTATTATTTAGGGTGAATAATTAACACTTAAACTGGTTTGAAAAACTTGTTAGCTCTCCACCACCTCATTCCATCTTGCAACAATGCAAATGAATGCAATGGGTTAAAGATTCTTGCACGTTCAGGTTTGATTCACGTGCGAGGAGACTGCATCATAACTACTATACTCTCCATCTCTACAGAGCATACTTCAAGTAAGTTCTTTCGGAATTCGTTGTACTTAGTATAGGTAGGCCAAAGATAGTTGAGGAGCAGAACACAGGAAGAACTGTCTTTATCAAACAGCACTCGAAGCTGCTCTCGTTTGATTCGAGCTTTCCGTTTACAATGTCTCCAGTAAGAGCAACGAAAATTCCGAAAGTGCTTTCAAAACATAGTAAAATAAAATGATATGTAAAGCCTGAAGGTCAGTGTTCCTTGGTTTTGGAGAACGAGAAGGAAGAAGGAGGACCCGGATAGGAGGAGATACTAGAAACGTCTTCAGCAATTTCGGAGAAGCGTGTACTTTATCTAGCGAATTCAGCTCTTTTGGCTTTTCCAAAAGTCTCAAGAATAGCGGCACTTGGCAAGAGCAGCCTGAGAACTGCCAAAACAAAGAGCTTGTAGTAGATGCTACTCCTAACGAAATATTTTATTTTTTGTAGCTTCCAGTCCTTGGCAGCAGATGGATCAGCCGATGCTACGAGCCGATTGTTTTCTCTATATGATCTTGTGTTTCTCACACTTTGTCTTTCAGTGGCAACAATAACTGTTTCCACAGGAATTATTACCTCAATCCGAAGAGTTTCATCAACGCGGTGCAAGTAAGCAGTGCCTAGCTTTTTTTGCTAAATTCGAAACTTCTGCAGAGCTTTATCCTCAGTGAAGATCTAAGCAAAATCAGAACTTTCAACTTTTTTTGTATGAATAAGAAAACGGGCCAAATTTTAACTGCACCTTTAAGGGTAGAGACCTTGAAGAACTTCTTTAAATACTTTCTATCTTAGAAGCTTTCCATTTCAATGCTATCTTCTGGGAACTGGATGTGTCGAAGCTGGAAAATAGACTATGCTGGAAACCATCAAGAAGCGACAACAAAAGTGGACGTTTTTGACTAAAATGTTTAGAATGCCAGGAAAGAAAGATTAACGTTTTTATTTGATTCAGAAAGAGAGGAGCTGCGTTTAATGCGGTTACTGCAAAGAATGATTAATGGAAATCTATTCTTACAATATACAAGAGAAAGAAACTGGAAGGATGCATTTCATTTTCTACATTTACATTCTTTTGGTTTATGGTGTGGATAAAAATTTGGAAGAAGGTCTTGGATTGATCCTAAAGAGCTATAGAGTTAGGTTTTGATCCATTAGAAACCCATTTGGTTTTCATTTTGGAGCTTTTGGATAATGTAGGCTGCTATGGGACAGCGTCCAACGTGGAAATTACCTCTGGCAAGTTGTAATTGAAGCCAAAAGTTAATGCCTCGCATGAAGTATGTGTCTTAACGTCATGACGATGGTTGTGACCAAGAAGTTACCAAGGCACTTTTGTTTTTGAGGCAACTTTTGTTTAGTTTCTTCTTCGGCTATATCCAAAGTCGCTATGCTTTACGAGGCAATTAAGGTGATACCAAATCCGACATCAACTAGAACAGATAAAACTGCTTAAACTTATGGAGGAGCAGAATTTAGTAGTATAGGAAGGTTCCGAAAATCTGGAAGGTAGAAAGGCTCCTATCTTATTCAAAGAATGCATTCAATAGAGTTCTCCGTCGGTGCACAAAACTCATTTTCTGCGTGCTGTCTATTTCGTCGTTTCGAACGAAAGCAGCTCACTCCTGCTGACAATTTCCATTCGAAGTTTGAAGTGGTTCTGGTGAAGCAGATTGTTGTTTCTACCACGTATCTCGCTTCCTACAATGTTTTTGAATCATTTGTCGATTTATCTAATACCAAAGTCTTAATAAAGCTGTTTCCTTGAGTACGGCTTGTACATCGACTGGATCTAGAGGACTGAAACCCATAATGAGAAACCCAAATGAGAGCGAACGAAAAATTTTATTAGAAGAGGAACAACCAATATGGCTGTCTTCTTTCTGTGGAGAAGATTTTTAATAGATTCGGTTGAGAGTCAAAAAACCCAATCCGCATTTTCTACGCCACGTTTGGGAAGATGATTGGGCGGAGATCCCTCCCTCTTCTGGCATATCTATCACTCAGGAAATCGATCTGACGTTTGCTTTGAATGAATCTAAGTACCGATTGATTTGAATGTGAATTTGCGGTTGGTACTTTGTCTTGCTTTTTTGATGTATACTGTAGCTTATTATTATATCGCTTACTCTATTCCTTTCAGCGCCCATTGTAGTCTTTTCTTTCATTCTGGTTATGGGAAATGGTGCAGTACCTTGTATGTTTTTGTGCTAGTGCCTATACTCGACTTAATGTTTGGTAACTAAGCTTTCAACTCAGGGTATTCATTTCAGTTAACAGCTTTCTAGGTAAAGACTACACGAACCCTTCAGAAGAGGACGAAAAATTTTACAAATACAATTTCCAATATACACTTCCTCTTTTATTATGGCTTCCTTCAGAACTTTTTCTCATTACAAAGGCTGCTAAATATCTCAATGGTGATATTACCTTTGCATATTGGTTGTCTAGCACTATTGCTGTTGGCCTTTGCAGTGGCATAGGGATAGCTTGTGCCCATGAACTTGGTCATATTCCGTCCAGGTTGTGCTCTTTTTTTTCTAAAGGTCTGTTGCTGTCAGCTTGCTATGGAAGCTTTGCAATCGAGCACAATTATGGACATCATAAGAACGTAGGTACCGATAAAGATCCGGTAAGAATATTGCTTTAATATTTATCGCTAAAACTTAATATTGTATATTAAAGACAACTGCCAAGTTGAATGAGTCGTTCTATCACTTTTTTTTTCGTTCCATATCAGGCGTAGTAACAAATTCCTGGAAAACTGAGTCAAAGTCGCTAAAACGAAGAGGCTATTCTGGTATTTCGCTTTTTCTCAGAAACCAAGTTTTATTTGACAGTATAGTAAGCGCTTCCACTGGTTTCTTATTTTATTTCCTACTTGGATGGAAAGCAATGGTTTTCTATTTTACTCAGGCCCTTGTTGCTGTCACGCTTTTACAACTTGCCAACTACATTGAACACTATGGATTGATTCGACATAAGCTTCCTAATGGAAGATATGAACCAGTTAATGTTTCTCACTCATGGGATGCCCCTTATAAGTTGACCAACTTGTTGACGTTCAAGTTGCAGAGACATTCAGATCATCATCAGGATCCACTGCGTCCATATCATTTATTAAGGATGTATAAGGAAACTCCAAAACTTCCTTATGCGTACATTACAATGATGGTAATTGCTCTCTTTCCACCCTATTATTTTCGATTGGTCCATCCTTTGATTCCCGCAAAAATGCATAGTAATGCGTAAACAAAGTTGACTGTGCCATGGGTTGCATTTGTAAAGTTTCGTGGGATTTTTCCAGAGGCTATTCGACACGAATAAAGACTATTGTGTTTGAAAATTTTTTCTGTTCAATAAATGCGACCTCATGGCAGATATAATATTCAAGAGAACATGGATAATTGAAAAGTGAAGATACTTAAAAGAGAGTAAATGAGAAAACCAAACAGAAGAAGACCTCTGTGGGGACGTTAACGCAGTAAATACATTGCGAGTATTGGGAAGGTGAATGCCAACAGCGTTGAAAGAGAAGGTTACGAAATTCTTGAAGTGTGCACTGTGTGCTTTATACAAATTACCCAAATACTCAAAAGACTCTGAATTCAAATGGCCTTTTCAAGTGCCTTTTTTTTGAGTTATCAGGTCAATGAAAATGAAATCAAAAGTCCACGTTAGTTCAATCTTGTAAGTTTATCAGCAAGTTTTCTTCAATTTATCCATTCGGTTCAATGAAAGACAATAAAACTTTATACAAGGATGGCAATCGCAAAAATAGTACTATTTAAAGCACTTGAAAGATCAAGGTATTCATCTTGAGAAATTGCCTATCAATGGCTATAATGTATTTCTCTTGTGAACGTTTGATTGTTAAGAATCATTCGAGTCTGAAGAAAAGTTCTACATTTGCCAAACAAGCTTGCGTGATCGAGGTTCTTCTCTATTGCAGGTGTGGCTTGGCTGATGCTTTTTTATGAAAATTTTCCACATATGTTCCATTGAAATAGTTTAATTGATTTTATGTCGCCTCAGTTGTAGTACTTTGGAATCTTGGACTGTTTATGTCTCACTGTCGAATCGTTAGCCTCGAGTTACTTGAGAAAATCTTAAACACGAGAACCCATTTGAGATAAGAAGTTCTTTTATTAAAAATTGAAGTAGTTTTGATTTTGAAGAGCAGTTCTTTGGTTGTAAAGTCAATAGCTATCAAAGTTGGTTGAATTTCTTTTGATTCATTAGTTGTTTCTTACTGTCTTGGAAGAGGTTGAGAAGATATTACGTTGGAAATATTTCATGAGAATCTTTTTTTTTTATGTTATTGATGTCTCCCAAGTATGATTGAGGACATTTTTATCAAAGTTGTTCAAGTGGATTGATTTTATTGACCTGCTCTGCTTAACCTTACTCCTGTCAGCAACTAACTGCAATTTCCTGAAGCAAAGAAAGATTTGTAGTGATTGCAGTTGCTACCTTGACAAAACGA
>NW_005178369.1:0-9793 GCF_000341285.1 Galdieria sulphuraria
ATCTTACTTGTAGAATCATTATTTGCATTTCTGTAGATATTATTCTCTATATATAGCTGAAACTTTCCTTACTAGCTTGGAAAGTTTATACAACAAGATTTATAGGAAGAACAATATCAAGTTTACAATTCAACTCGATATCGATACTATTATTCCATGAAGGAGAATATCACTTCTCATCATACTCGACGAACGGTTTTTGGATTCGGACTAATCTATCTTATGTCAATCAACAACTTGACCGGAAAAAAGTTGCTTGTATTTATTTCATTGCAAAAATTATTGAGGTCTTGGTATAGACTGGCAGAAATGATTATAAAAGCAGAATTTACTATCTGATTTGCACATTTGACGACAACAATAACAGCAACTCTTACAAGAGATAGGACAACACTTCTCACTACAGCACTATTCTCGAAGAGTCATAAACATACTATTTCTTCTATAGTTCCTCACCTATTTAGAATTGTGGTTGGTGTTTTACGACCACTCGCTTTTCCTATATTAAAAACTCAATACATGCCTCAATTGCGGAAGGGATATATTTTTCTATCTAATCAACAAGACTAGAGACAATAGGGATATGAGCTAGTGTCCAGGAATCAGTTTAAATTCAACTGATTTCAAGATCATAGTTTCTGTTATGTTGAACAGAGTTTAAACTGTATTGAGTGGAAACAAGTAATTTTACAAAATAGAGCAATCAACTATCAAACTAGTGAATAAGCCAGGTGCTTTGCTTGAGAGAATCAGAACGATGTCGTCGGATTAAGAGCAATTTATTTTTTCTTTAAGCACCTTTCATTCTCTTATTCACGGAGCCTTACCTATAGAATTGCACGAGTTCGTCATAAATAGCATATTATTGGTTTCTGTCATATCATTCATGCCTAGTGACAAGCTCGATTTTAAGTTGCAGAAAGAGGGACTGTAATCTATCCTGGCCACTTTTGTATTGAACTTGGTGTCAAATAGAACGACTTGACCTTGTCCATTTGAATTCATATTTTCTTATGAATACTGTATTTGAAGAGTACCTATTATATGCTATTCGAATTTACCCTTAACTTTTTTTTTCACTGTTTATCATACAGCAAATCCTGTAACTTAGTTTCATAAAAGCCTTGGTATCGTTGAGACTACCAAGTTCTATGGCAATGAATTGTATAGTTTTGATAGAATTCACTTGACTCCAATCTGTTCCATCAAAAATTGATTTGATAGTGGGACATGCATGCTGCCGCAGTTAACTACAGAATGATACACATACGAGATAATTCAACTAAATTGGATGGAATTGTATGCTTGGCAACTTTAGAGATCATTCTTATTTTTAAATAGAAGAACGCAAACATTGCAAACATTCGGTTTTATGTTGTTTAAAAGATTCGAATCCACACGACAACTTGAGAAGATTGACGAAGAAGTACTTTGATCATAACCTTAGATCAGTAGTACTTCAAGTCATGCTATGATACACGGTTATGTCCGTTTACTTTTTTTGGTGAAAAAAGTTGTCTCTTATCTTTGTTATGTCAAGCTATTACAAAATCAAGTTGATCATCTCGTACAGCTTTTACTAGGGCAAGGTGTCTTTCACAGGAGAGTCTTTGTTATCTTTATGGATGAAGAATTGAGTTTGGTTTGTGTTGATTCACTAACTGATTGACTGAGTGATTGATTGTTTTGTGTCATACTAGCCTATTTATTTATCAACTGACAAATAATTGCACTTGGGCTTGTAAAATTGACTGATTCCAGTATTTGAGGAATAGTAGCAGGACAACTCTATTCAAAAGGTGATTTAAGAATTCACTTTAGACGGATTGTTGATTTGCGGGTCAAAGACAAGTTGTAACCATAGAAAAAGATTTATACAAGGTAAGTGATATAAATAGGAGTAGTTTCATTTTGCATTCTCAAGATGAATATTTATTGGACAGTGCTAATAGAATGAAATGGGTTACTTGAACCACACTGGGTTGTCCGTCTATTATGAGTGCTTTAGCTCATCAAGATCTTTTATCGTGGCACTCGAAACCTCTCTGTCCCATAAGAAGAGTCGTTATACCCTAGACTTTGGTTCATATAGTATTTATATACCCTTGATAGTCTATTTAATACCAATTGCTTCACGATTGTATGGATTTATTGGAAGAATTTACCCAAGTAGACT
Source organism: Galdieria sulphuraria (assembly GCF_000341285.1). NCBI lineage: Eukaryota > Rhodophyta > Bangiophyceae > Galdieriales > Galdieriaceae > Galdieria > Galdieria sulphuraria. The sequence continues at coordinate 2,177 of NW_005178369.1, forward strand.
TGGCCGACGAAATACTAACGAGTACTAGTATTCTTTCATCTAAATACACAGAGGACAATCTAGTTGATAGTTTGCTTGACAAGAATCATAACGAGAGAAAATCCCCACATTCTTTCCCTGATAGTTGTAAATAACTTTTGATACCAAACAGATCGTTGACCGAAACTCGTTTGAGTCTGTTGTTTCCAGAATTGACCTAGTGTTGAATCATATTGGTATACTCTAAAATGAAGATTTCGTTGTTTCCATTGGGTCTGATTCTGCATAATATGCTGAGCACCAATATACACACTTTTTACTGATTTTTCTGCTAATGGGAAAGGTGGGCAATTTGAAAAGAGTGGCCGATTGGAAATAGGCCCGCGCAATTTTGATTTGAAAATTGCCAATATGGGTGTGGGTGGGAAAGAATGGGTAAATTGGAAATGGGAGAGAGTGGGGAAATTGCGATGGGGGAAAATGGGTGGGGAAAGGGTGTCCAAGAGGGGCCAACCCAAAGGCGATCGTTGATTTGGAAATTGCCATTATGGATGCGGGGAAGAATGGGTAAATTGGAAAAGGGGCATTTGAAATTGAGGACAGTGTGTGTAAAAATCAGTAAAGCCATTTGAAACAGTAAAAGATCATTCCAAGAAAGTTAACTTTGATTTCCACAGTGATAACGAAACATTAAGAGCCAATGCTATAAAGACACATTCTATGCAAAAGAAGAGAAGAATCACAAAAAATGGTTATTTTTTTCCTCTTTTTTTTCCAAAAATACTTGTTTTGAATAACCATAACAAAAAAATACGTTTCAATTCAGCAAAAAAAACAGTCTGTAACACGTTTAAGTTCCACCTCAATATTGTTTGAAATGATTCCTTAAAAATGGACAAGTACCCTTGAGAGTAACGAGTTTGGAAAAACACAAGTGATATGAGTTGAGTAGCCAGTTGAATGATATCATCGGTTGGTTTACCGAGACATTGAACAAAGCTACAAGTAGTAAAGGTCAAAGAAAAGTTGTCCTTTTCAAAGCTCAAGTCTTTACGAGACCTCGAGACAAACACACCCAAGAAACACAAGAAAAGAACCCTTGAAAACTTTTTGTTTACCTGTTGAAGCATAACCATACTTGAAGGATTGGAGTACAGTTTTATCCATAGCCAAGAACTGTGTTCTAGTCAACGATAAGGGCTTGTTAAAGTCTGTACGAAAAAGTGCAGCAACTACAGCTTTGGAGATAGGTTTGGTTTTACTAGATTGTCTTCAAATGATACTTATAAAAGTATGTTTCACTCTCCAAACACTGCCCCTACATCGGGACAAAATTCCCTTACTATTCCCTCAAATTATCCATACAATAAGCGTATTGTACCCCTACATTTGTGAGACTTTTGACAAGTCTCCACGAAATCACCTTTACATATTCCTTAACAACTTGATATCTCCTTTTCTAAACTCAAATATCAATTCATGATGTTGGTTGACTATTCTCAATTACCAGATCCAAGAAATCACTTGCAACGAAAAAAAAGTGAATTCGCTTTATGACGCCTTTTCTTCTTTGCAACTATGTCATGGAAAATCCTTTACGATCAAATACAATAGAAGCTTCAATAACGTCTTTGAAGACCAACTCTCTGCAAATTTGTCAATCTTTGTTGGTTGCTTTTTGGATGAGACAACAAGACTTGGCATTGGTTTCTCATTAGATTGCTATTACTGTAGAATTCCCTGCCTTGTTGATTCTTACCCATCATCAAGTTAAACGACAGTCTTTTCCCATGTTTACCCAAAACCTTGATGACATTGCTTGCCCATTCTCTCCTATAGTTTGAGAGAGTGTTGTCATCCATATCGGAGACTCGTTACCAATTGGTTGTGTCGAGTCTGTTGAAAGCAATACAGCTGGTTGAACATAGTGTTGCAGCTTTTTTTATCCTTTTTTGGGAACTGACTGTTTCATTGTAAAACCAATCAATCTTTCTGTCTCTTTTTTTGGGAGAATAGATGAAATCCTTTTTTGGTTTTCTTTTCTGGTTCCCAAGGTAATATCAACACTCCACAGAAATGGATATACACCTCACGTTGTCTTGTAAAAATATTTTGTGATTCACTCAGTTTCTTGAAAACACAGAGACCAACATTCAAGACGTTGCAAAAAGATGACGTGTAAAGCCAAAAACAACTTGTACATTTATTACCGATAACAATGGAGAGATTATCCACAAAGGTCTAGCAGTAATCAAGGAGACTTTTTCCTCGTATAATACCCAACCTAATGTTGTAGCTACTGTCCCAGCTTTTCAAGAAGAGACGCAAACCAGGTTGGACGTTGTACAAAAAACATTGATGGATCACCAAGAAACCTACTCTTTCAAATGACAAGACTCCTCCTCGACGATTCTTTCTCCAAGCCCATCTGTTTATTCTGTATCGTCACATTTATTTATTTCGACCATTTGACTCTTCACACTTTTATGAATGCGTCTCGACGTGCTTTGAACAATCTGTCCAAGAACCTATTGACTAGTTTTAGAGCGACTCTGTTGGATTTTTGTTTGGAAGCACAAGTCTTGGAATGTAGGTTCTATTAGGTACTACTTTGCCTTTTAAAAGTCAAGGAATGGTTAAAAAAAGATCCTGTTCATGCCATAGCAATGCTGTTTGAGTTTTATGAAGAGGTATACACGTTAAACGAATATGTATGTTGGAGTCAATCGAAGAAGACAAAGTAGATACATCACCGGTGAGACCCAGAAAAATTTTTAGGAATTGTTCAACATTTCTTCCAATCGATTTACAGTTACTGACATCAGATACTTGAAAACACAAGCGAGAATAACATTGAAATAGTTGAAAACTATCTCCAATAGTTTCTGTCAAACAATAAATGGAGAAAGTTTCTGCATATTCTTGATTTATTTATTGTTTACTACTGTCTGGTTTAACGTAATATGCACAACAATAGACGTTGGATTGCTGAAAGACATCACCGGTGAAAGAGATCTCACCACCATAGGTCTACAGGAAACTTTTTGAAAAGTTCAAAAGAAAAACTAGAAAAGAACGTCTGTGTTTGCTTCGTTGAGAGAAGAATATACAAGCCTGCTGCAGCGTATGTTGTATTTACAAAGCTCAATTTTGTTGCTCGAATATGAAAATGGATTGAAAAAAGGCTATATAAAAACAATAGTGTTGGATTATAGGCTCAAGACTATGGAAGAAACAAAACTTGGGAATATGAGTTGACTCTTATAAGGAGATGAAGCGTTTTGACTTTTAGAAGATGAGAAAACTCTGTGCAAAAATGAGCGAGTGAAAAAGAACGCAAAAAACTATATACTTATGAGAAAATGGAAAAGGTAAAAAAAAAAATATGAATAACGTCATTCGAGTCAAAGTTGGTGTCGCACTCTTTTTTCCACTTTTTACAAAACTTTTCTTCAAGGAAGCTATTTCAAATGTAACAAGATATCAAGAGAGACGGTTGAAATGATCCATGAGATGGTGATAGATAAAACTTACATTTATTGAACGATTAGTTTTATTGTATGGAGTTTTCCAAAACAAGCTCAAGTGTTATTTTTCCATTTTCGCACCATTTTATGTATGGTTCTACACCTTTATGAACAGAGAAACACTAGCTGTCATTCTTTTTTTGCAAAATTTCCTTCGATAAATGATACCTCTGTTTTGTCTCAAAAATTCGAATTTTGAGCACAATTGTTTCCTGTTAAAATATGTTTGAAATACCTACTTGAAGGTACTTATTTGTATGCCTTAACAAAGAAAACGATTTTATGAACGTTGACAAAGTCAACGTATACTTTTTCATGTCCTAGGAGATCCACTGATACTGTTTCATAACTTTGTGTCCATTGTAAATTTCAGTCTCGTACAACTGCGAAATAGTTTAAACTTTGGAATATAAAAGGTAAAATGGTTTTTTGTTTCCTTGAAAAGATAAGAAAACCTTGCAAAATTTGGAAAGGGTTTGATTGTCAAACAGTAGTCATTTTGAGGTGTTGTATATTTGATATGGACTTTTTTCAACTGACTAGCAGTCTTTTGGTAATTGGCAATAGGATAAGAAGTACCATAATTATTGTTTCGTTTAAAGTTGCCAACGATCTTACTTTACCTCATTCCGGATAAAAGGATTCCAATAAATATCTTTCAGTAGGCCTTTCACAAATGAAAACTACATAAAGTTACATCCCATCCATTTATTCATAAAGCTTTCTATTTACTACTCGCATATTCTTATTCGTTTGGGAATGGACTGGTCCATACATTTCACGAATTCCAACATTGCCAATTGTTTATCAAATTTCATTGTCTTTTTTTTCCATAGAGACTCTGAAATTCGTTGTTCCAACTACCTTTCCGTTTGACTCGAAAATATTTAGAGTGTTTTCAACAATTGCTAAACTATAAGATATACATCTTATCATCAATGACTCAATTTTTGTTTCTTTTAAACTGAAAAACAAGGTGTCAAGACTATATCGCTCTAAACATAAATACATACATACATACATACAATATATATATATATATATATATATATACAGCAATCAAGTATCATGTAACCAAAAAGGAGAGAGAGCAGGTTTACTTCGTAGCTCTTTGAAACTTTCCAAGGAAACCAAGGTATAAAGAAAAAGAGAAAGCAGTAGACTTGACAGTCCACAACAAGAAGAAAAAGAAAACATTTCCCAAAGTGTGTACACTCAAGTTTATCAATTTTCTTCGACACCAAGGTCAGATGGAAACAGCTCTACGAACGAACGAAGAAAACCTGGTCAACTTGCGCTGGGAAGAGATTGTTTCAGATGATAAAAGAAATGACTTTGATGGTGTAAAGGTAGTTATTTCAAGAAGCACGAAAAATCCATATAAAAAGTACAGTATATATAGATTGCCAGACACAAGACTAAAGAATTGTAGTACACTATCAATTTGTTGACTCATTACCCTTTCCTTTTTTCAGCAAATAGAAAGACAAAAGAGTATTTTTTATGATGATTGAAAAACAAACTGATACTTGTTTTGTAGTATGGAAACTCAGATTGGTAAGAAGTTGGAAAAAACGATCTCACTCTTACAGACCTTTACATCATGCCTACGTAAGAATGCACTTTAGACAATTTGCTGATTTGTGAATCAAAGACAAGTTTTAACTACTGAAGAAGACATATACAAGGCAAGTGACATAAATAGGAGTAACTTCATTGTGCATTCTCAAGTTGAATATTGCTTAGATAGTGTTACTAGAATGACATGGGTTGTTTGAACTACAGTATATTGTCTGTCCATTTTTCATAAGTCTTCTCTTCCATCAAGTTGTTTTATACTAGCACACGAAAACTATCCCATATGTTAGTGGAGCTATTCATATCCTAGACTTTGTTTCATATAGTATTTATATATCGTCGATAGTCTATTTAGTAGCAAATGCACAATGATCATATGGATTTATTAAAAGAATCTACCCAAATAGGTTTGACAAACAAAACACCAACCACTACTAGTAGTCAATTGACCTAACGCATAAAGGATAACCTAGTTGATAGTTTGCTTGGCAAGAATCATAATGAGAGAAAATCCCCACATTCTCTCTTTCATAGCTGCAAATAGCTTTTACTATAAAACAAGTCGTTGACCACAACTCATTCAAGTGCATTCTTTTTACAGATAACTAATTGTTGGATCATATTGCTATTCTATTCTGTTAGACAAGAATTTTGATTTTGCTATTGGGTCTGATTCTGCATAATATGTTGAGCGCCAGTATACAATACACACTTTTTAGTGATAAAGAATGGTAATGGGAAAGATGGGCAATTTGGAAAATGAGTAGGCAAAGTGGCAAAATGGGCCACCCACAAAGGTGATTTGAAAATTGCCATTCTGGGTGTGGGCTGGGAAAGAATGGGTAAATTGGAAATGGGAAAGAGTGGGGAAATTGCGATGGAGAAATGGGTGGGGAAAGGGGCCAATTTGGGCCAACCACAAAGGTGATCGTGATTTGAAATTGCCATTGTGGCGGGCTGGGAAAGAATGGGCAATTGGAAATGGGAAAGAGTGGGGAAATTGCGATGGGGGAAAATGAGTGGGGAAAGGGGGTGAGGAAATTGGAGAAGAGGGGCCAACCCAAAGGCGATTGTGTTGATTTGAAAATTGCCATTATGGATGCGGGGAAGAATGGGTAAATTGGAAATGGGGGCATTTGAAATTGAGGACAGTGTGCAAAGAGGACTGTGTGTGAATTAAAAATCTTGGGAGAATCCATCCATCAGGAAGAGTGTTTGAAAAATTCCAATTCGAAAAGCAAAAGATTGAAATTTGAACTTCAGTTATATTTTATGAGATAGTAGTAGTAGAAAGTTTAATTACACGCTGTCACATAATGTTTCCATGCTTTCATAATACATTTTTACTCTAAAATAATCTTCTATTATTAAATTTGTAATGAAAATGTAATAACAATTTAATATAGTTAATTGAAACATTTAAAACATTATTAAAAAATTTAATCATTGACTTAATTTTCAACTATTACAATTAAATATTCAAAGTAAATATGATATAAAAACAAAAAACACAACAAAGCAAAAAAAAAATGAATTTTAAAGACTTTAAATATACATTCTCCAGTAAATTGACAAAAATAAATAATTTTTAGTCTAGTTTTACAATATTTACTAAAAATATACACAATAAAAATAAAAACGATCAGCAAAATTTGATAGCAACCTTGACAAAAAAATATAAACACGCAATAAACGTACAGATTATGTTCTTCAAAAATTAACAACTTCAAAAGTGACAACTAATTAATAAAAAAAGAGAACATAGTCATGGAATGTATCGAAATAAAAGTTTTTTACTCAAAGAGATAAACATATTTAAAAGGATCAAGTAAAATGGTGCAAAAAAAATAATAAACGAACTGAAAAAAACAAAGAATTGCATCTGGTAAATTGTCATTTGATGAGAGAGTTTGAATGGGGGAATGAAATGGTTGATTGCGGGTAAAGGATGGTAGTGCAACTTTGGTTTGAAAATTGTCATGGGGGAGTGTTGATGGAGGAAAGACGGTGTAAATTAATTGGGAGAGGGTTGGGGGTCAATTGCGAATTGGAAATTGGCATTGGGGAAAATGAAATGAGTAGGGAGTAGGATTGGGGCTAATTGAGAAGAGAGGGGTCAATTCGAAATGTGGATAGGTAATTGTGATTTTGAAATTGTGCATGGGGGAAAATGAGTTGGAGAAGGATTGGGGCCAATTGAGAAGAGAGGGGTCAATTCGAATTGTGGATGGGCAATTGTGATTTTGAAATTGCCATGGGGGAAAATGAGTGGGGGAAGTATGGGCAAATTTGGAGAGGGGTCAATTCGAAATGTGAATGGGCAATTGTGATTTGAAAATTGCCATGGGGGAAAATGAGTGGGAGGAAGGATTGAGGCCAATTGGGAAGAAAGGGGCCAACCCAGAGGCGGATTGTGATTTTGAAATTGCATTATTGTTGGTGGTGGGGAAGGATGGGTAAATGGAAATGGGAAGAGACATTGAAAACTGTAAGGACAGTGTATGAAAAGGACAGAGTAATTTGAGTTGAGGAA